>NW_004955620.1:220695-237738 GCF_000276665.1 Chinchilla lanigera
TGTAAACCAAGAAAAGAATTTTCTGAACCAAACTCCCTGGAACTTTTCCAAAGTTCTATGTGTTTTCATGAGCTTGTCTCATGAAACTGTATATGGGAAAACAATGAGTATGCTGTCCCTGCTTCTCAACACCCAGCAATGTGCACCTTCCTGTCCCTTCACTAATACACACATTTGACCGTGAAGAGCGAGTGCACTTCCATCATTCCCTGAGCATCGCAGATTATTTCCTGTAAGGGCTACAGGTTTTCAACAGTGAGTGCTTGATCCTATAATAAACTTAGTGTTCCTCTAAAATATTGGTACACCGGCTCTATACATGCTGCTAAGTAATCCAGTAGTAACAGTGTAAAACCAAGAGAACAACTTTCTGCATCAAACTCCCTGAAATATTACTAAAGTTCTAAGTGTTGTGTTGAGCTTATCTCATGAAATTGTGTAAGGAAATACATTGGGTACCTTCTTCCTGCTTCCTGGCACACAGCCATGTTCCCATTCCTTTTCTTTCAAACTGAGCTGCCTTTGACCTGGAAGATTGAGTGTGTTTCCACCCTTCATGAGCATCGCAGAATATTTGTTATAAGTGGTAAAGATTTCCTACACAGAGAACTTGTTGGGAATGGTCAATGTATTGTTCCTCTAATAGGTCGATTCACCAGTTCTATACATGCTCCTTTGTAATCCGGTAATACCAGTGTAAATCCAAGAAAACAGCATTCTTCACCAAACTGCCTGGAACATTCCCAAAGTTCTAAGTGTTGTGTTGATCTTATCTCATGAAACTGTATGAGAACACATTGGGGATGTCCCTGCTTCTCAACACACCGCAGTGTGCACATTCCATTCCCCTCACTCATTAGTGCATTTGACAGCAAAGAGCGAGTGGGTTTCCACCCTTCCCTGGGCATCACAGAATGTTTGCTGTAAATGTTATAAGTTTCCCACAATGAGTGCTTTTTGGCAATAGTAAGCCTAGTGTTCCTGTGATATGTTGCTACAGCAGCTCTATACATGCTCGTATATAATAGTGCAAAAACAATGTAGATCCAAGAAAACAATTTTCTGCACTAAACTCCCTGAAACATTGCCAAAGTTCTAAGGTTGTATTTAGCTTTTCTCATGAAATGGTGTAGGGGTATATACTGGGTATGCTTTCCCTGCTTAGCAACCCACACCAATGTACACATTCTGTTCAAATCACTCTTATGCACATCTGATCAGGAAGGAGTACATGTCCACCCCTCTCTGAGCATCGCAAAATGCTTGCTGTAAGTGGTATGTTTTCCTCTCCTGAGTTCTTGTTGGGAGTAGTACACCTAATGTTCCTCTAATATGTTGGGATAAAAGCTCCTTTCATGCTCCTTTGTATTGCTCTACTACCAGTGTAAAAACAAGAAATCAACTTTGTGCACCAAACTCCCTGAATCATTTCCATAGTTCTCAGTTTTGTGTTCACCTAATCTCATGAGACTGTGTATGGAAATACATTGGGTACCCTGTGTCTGCTTGCTGACACACAGCAATGTACTCATTCCATTCCGTGCAAACCGAGGTACTTCTGACTGGGAGCAGCGAGTGCACTTCCACCCTTCCCTCAATATCGCAGAATGTTTATTAGACACGGCATAGGTTTCCTACACTGAGAGCTTGTTGGGAATAGTAAACTTAGTGTTCCTCTACTATATTGGTACAGCAATGTACTCACTCAATTTCAATCAAACATAGACACATTTGACTAGGATCAGCGAGTGCCTTTCCACCTTCTCTGAGAATCATCGGTTGTGCGATATATAGTGGTATAGTTTTTGTACAGTGAGAGCTTATTGGGAATCATCAAAGTATTGTTCCTCTAGCATATCGATTCACCAGCTCTATACATGCTCCTATGTAATCCTACAATACCAGTGTAAAACCAAGAAAACAGTTTTCTGCACCAAATTCCCTGGAACACTCCCAAAGTTTTAAGCACTGTGTAGCTTATCTCATGAAACTGTGTATGGGAACACATTAGGGAGGCTGTCCCTGCTTTTCAACACACAGCAATATGCACATTCCATTCCATTCACTTTTATGTGCTTTTGACCTTGAGCAGTGAGTACGTGTCCACCCTTCCCTGAGCATCACAAAATGTTTGTTGTAAATCATATAGGTTTCAAACAGTAAGTGCTTTTTGGCAGTAGTAACCCTACTGTTCCTCTGATATGTTGCTACTCAAGCTCTATACATGCCCCTATGTAAACGTGTAACAACAGTGTAAATCCAAGAAAACAACATTCTGCACCAAATTTCCTGTAACATTGCCAAAATTCTAAGGGTTGAATTTAGCTTATATCATGCAACTGTGTAGGGGAATACATTGGGTATGCTGTCCCATCTTGGCAACCCACAGCAATGTACACATTCCATTCCAATCACTCATAGGCACATTTGATCAGGCAGAATGAGTGCATGTAGACCCTTCTCTGAGAATCGCAGAGTGCTTGCTGTAAGTGGTATCATTTGCTCTAGTGAGTTCTTGTTGGAAGTAGTAAACCTAGTGGTCTTCTAATATGTTGGGACAGAACTTCTACATGCTCTAATGTATTGCTCTAATTCCAGTGTAAAATCAGGAAATCAACTTTCTGCATCATGCTCCCTGAATCATTCCCATGGTTCTCAGTGTTGTATTCACCTAATCTCATGAAACTGTGTATGGAAATACATTGTGTACCCTGTTCCTGCTTGATGACACACAGCAAGGTACCCATTTCATTCCATTCAAATTGAGGCGCATTTGACAAGGAAGAGCAAGTGCATTTCCACCCTTCACTCAACATTGCAGAATGTTTATTAGAAATGGTATAGGTTTCCTACACTAAGAGCTTGTTGGGAATAGTAAACCTAGTGTTCCTCTCCTATGTTGGTACAACAACTATATTCATGCTCCTACGTAATCCGATAATACCATTGCAAACCCAAGAAATAAACTTTCTGCACCAAAGTCCCTGGAATATTCCCAAAGTACTAGGTGTTTTATTGAGCTTGCCTCGTGAAACTTTATATGGGAAAACATTGGATACGCTGTCCTAGCTTGTCAACACACAGTAATGTGTACATTCCACCCCATTCACTCATATATGCATTTGACCATGAAGAGCGAGTATGTTTCCATTCTTCCCTGAGCATTGCAGAATGTGTCCTGTAAGTAGTGTGCATTTCCTACAGTGCTGGTTGGCAATAGTAAGCCTAGTGTTCCTCTAAGATGTTGGTACACTTTTCCACTCATGATCCTATGTAATCCAGCAATACTAATATAAAAGCAAGACAACAACTTTCTGCACCATACTCCCTGAAACATTACCATGGTTCTAAGTGTTGTGTTTAGCTTGTCTCATGAAATGTGTAGCAAAATATACTGGGTACCCTGTCCCTGCTTGCTGACACACAGCAATGTACCCATTCCTTTCCATTTGAACTGAGGCACCTTTGACCAGGAAGAGCAAGTGCATTTCCACCCTTCCCTCAACATCGCAGAATGTTTACGAAGCAGTATAGGTTTCCTACACTGAGAGCTTTTTGGGAATAGTAAGCATAGTGTTCCTCTACTATGTTGGTACAACAGCTCTATAAATGCTCCTATGTAATCCAGTAACACCAGTGTAAACCCAATAAATGAACTTTCTGCACCAAACTCTCTGAAACATTCCCAAATAACTATTTGTTTTATTGAGCTTATCTCAAGAAACTCTGTATGAGAAAACACTGAGTACACTGTCCCAGCTTGTCAACACACAACAAGGTGTACATTCCATTCCATTGAGTCATACACTCATTTGACCATGAAGAATGAGTGCATTTCTACCCTTCCCTGAGCATCGCAGAATATTTCCTGTAAGTGGTATAGGTTTCCTACAGTGTTGGTTGGCAATAATAAACCTAGTGTTCCTCTAAGATGTTGGTACACTTTTCCATTCATGCTCCTATGTAATCCAGCAATATCAATGTAATAGCAAGACAACAACTTTCTGCACCATACTCCCTGAAACATTACCAAAGTTCTAAGTGCTGTGTTTAGCTTATCTCATGAAAATGTGTAGTGAAATACATTGGGTACCCTGTCCCTGATTACTGACACAAAGCAATGTACCCATTCCTTTCCATGCAAACTGAGGTGCATTTGATCCGGAAGAGCAAGTGAATTTCAACCCTTCCTCGAGCATTGCAGATTGTTTGCTGTAAATGGTATAGATTTCCTACAGTGAGTGCTTGTTAGCAATAGTAAATCTAGTGTTCCTCTAATATGCTGATACACCGGCTCTATACATTATTCTTTGTAATCCAGTAATACTAGTGTAAAACCAACAGAACCACTTTCTGCACCAAACTCCCTGAAATATTGCCAATGTTTTAAGTATTGTGTTGAGGTTATCTCATGAAACTGTGTAAAGAAATACATTGGGTACCCTGTCCCTTCTTGGTGACACACAGCAATGTACCAATTTCATTCCATTTACTCATACTTGCATTTGACCAGGAGGAGTGATTGCATTTCTACAAATCACTGAGCATCACAGAATGGTTGTCATTATCAGTATTTGTTTCCTACACAGAGCACTTGTTTGCAATAGTAAACCAAGTGTTCTCCTAATGTGTTGGTACACCTGCTCTATACATTCTTCTATGTACTTCGGTAATACCAGTGAAAAACCAAGAAAACTATTTTCTGCATCAAACTCCTTGGAACATTACCAATGTTTGAAGTGTTGTGTAGAGCTTATCTCATAAACTGTGTATGGAAACACATTGAGTCTGCTGTTTCTGCCTGCTTTCACACAGCAATGTACACATTCCATTGCATTCATTCATATGCACATTTCACCTGGAGGAGAGAGTGGGTTTCAACGCTTCCTGAGCATTGCAGAATGTTTCCTGTAAGTGCTATAGCCTTCCTACAGTGAGAGCTTGTTGGGAATCGTCAACTTATTGTTCCTCTAATATGCTGATTTGCCACTCTATATATGCTCCTATGCAGTTCGGTAATACCAATGTAAAATCAAGAAAACAATTTTCTACACCAAACACCCTGTAACATTCCCAAAGTTGTAGGTGTTGTGTCGAGTTTATCTCATGAAACTGTGTATGGGAACACATTGGGGAGGCTGTCCCTCCTTGTCAACACACAGCAATGTGCCCATTCCATTCCATTCACTACTATGCACATTTGACTGCAAAGAAGGAGTGCATTTCCACCCCTCCGAGAGAGCATCACAGAATGTTTGCTGTAAATGGGTTTCCTACAGTGAGTGCTTTTTGGCAATCGTAAGCCTAGTGTTCCTCTGATATGTTGGTACACCAGCTCTCAACATGCTGCTATGTAAATGTGTAATAACAGTGTAAATCCAAGAAATAAACTTTCTGCACCAAATTGCCTGAAACATTGCCAAAGTTCTAAGGATTGTGTTGAGCTTATCTCTTGAAACTGTGTATTGGAACACAGCGGGGAGCCTGTCCCTCTTTGTCAACACACAGCAATGTACCCATTCCTTTCAATTCAAACTGAGTCCCATTTGACCGGGAAGACCTAGTGCATTCCCACCCCTCCCTGAGCATCACAGAATGTTTCTTATTAGTGGTATAGGTTTTCTGCACTGAGAACTTGTTAGGAATAGTAAACCTAGTGTTCCTCTAATATGTTGGTACACCAGTTTCTCACATGCTTCTATGTGCTCTGGTTATACCAGTGAAAATCCAAGAAAACAACTTTCTGCACCAAACTCCCTGGAACATTACCAACATTTTAAGTCTTGTGTAGAGCTTATCTCATGAAACTGTGTATGGAAACACACTGAGTATGTTGACCTTGCCTGCTTTCACACGGCAATGTACACGTTCCATTCCATTCACTCATATCCACATTTGACTGGGAAGAGCAAGTGTGTTTCTGCCATTCCCTGAGCATGGCAGAATGGTTGCTGCAAATGGTATAGGTCTTCTACAGTGAATGCTTGTTGGAAATAGTAAACCTAGTGTTTCTCTAATAGATTGGAAAGCCAGTTGTATACATGTTCTTATGTAATCATGTATTACCAGTGTAAAATGAGGAAACCAACTTTCTGCACCAAACTCTGTGAAACATTTCCAAAGTTCTAAGTGTTGTATGTAAATTATCTCATGAAACCCTGTAGAGGAATACACTGGGTACACTGTCTGAGCTTGGCAACCCACAGCAATGTACACAGTCCTTTCCAATCACTCATCTGAGCGTTTGACCGGGAAGAGCGAGTGCCTTTCCACCCTTCTCTGAGCGTCACACTTTGCTTGCTGTAAGTCGCATAGGTTTCTTATAGTGAGTGCTTGTGGGACATAGCAAGCCTAGTGTTCCCCTAATATGTTGGTACACAAGATCTATGCATGCTCCTATGTATTGCTGTAATAACAGTGGGAAACCAAGAAACCAACTTTCTGCACAAAACTTCCTGAATCAATTCCAAACTTCTATGTCTTGTGTTGAGCTAATTTCTTGAAACTGTGAATAGAAATACATTGGATACCCTGTCCATGCTTGCTGAAACACAGCAATGTACCCATTCCATTCCATTCAAACATACATGCATTTGACTGGGAGGAGTGAGTGAGTTTCCACCCCTCCCTGAGCATCACAGAACATATGCTCTATGTGGTATAGGTTTCCTATAGTGAGTGATTGCTGAGAGTAGTAAACCTAGTGTTCCTCTAATATGTTGGAATACAAATTCTATATGTGCTCCTACGTATTCCTGAAATATCAGTGTAAAACCAAAAAGCCACCTTCCTGGACCAAACTCCCTTAATCATTCCCAAAATTCTAAGTGTTTTGTTGAGCTTATCTCATGAAACTCTGTATGGAAATACACTGGGTACCATGTCCCTCCTTCCTTACATACAGCAATGAACCCATTCCATTTCATTGAAACATAGGCGCATTTGACTGGAAAGATGGAGTGCCTTTCCACCATCCTTGAGCATCGCAAAATGTTTGTTATAAGTCATATTGTTCTCCTACACTGAGAGCTTCTTGTGAACAGTGAAACTATTGTTCCTTTAATATGTTGCTATACCAGCTCTACACATGCTCTGAAGTAATCCGGTAAAACCTGCCTAGAACGAAGAAAACAACTATCTGCACCACACTCCCTGGAATATTCCCAAAGTTCTAACTGTTGTGTTGAACTTATCTCATGAAATTCTGTTTGGGAACACATAGGGTAAGCTGTCCCTGCTTTGTAATCTACAGCAATGTACACGTTCCATTCCATTCACTCATATGTACTTTTAACAGGGAGGAGTGAGTGCATTTCCTCACATCCCTGAGCATCAGTGAACGCATGCTATAATTATATAGGTTCCTACAGTGAGTGCTTGTTGGGAGTAGTAAACCTCATGTTCCTCTAATATGTTTGTATGCAAGGTCTATACATGCTCGTATGTATTCCTGTAACACCAGTGTAAAACCCAAAATCCAACTTTCTGCGTCAAACTCCCTGAAACACTCCCAAACTTCTAAGTGTTCTGATGAGCCTATGTCATGAAACTGTGTGTGGAAATACACTGGGGCTTCTGCCCCTGCTTGCTGACACACAGCAATGTACCCATTCCAATCCATTCAGAGATAGGCACATTTGACTGGGAACAGCGAGTGCTTATCCACCCTTTCCTGAGCATCACAGAATGTTTGCTAGAAGTGGTATAGGTTTCCTACACTGAGAGCTTGTTAGGAATCGCCAACCTATTGTTCCTCTAATATGTCAATTCACCAGCTCTATGCATGCTCCTATGTAATCAGGTAACACCAGTGTAAAACCAAGAAAACAGTTCTCTGCACCAAACTGCCTGGAACATTCCCAAAGTTCTAAGTGTTGTGTTGAGCTTATCTCATGAAACTGTGTATGGGAACACAATGGGGAGGCTGTCCCTGCTTCTCAACACACAGCAATGTGCACATTCCATTCCATTAACTTTTGCATGCATTTGACTGTGAGGAGTGAGTAAATGCCCACCCTTACCTAAGCATCTCAGAAAGTTTGCTGTAAGTGGTATGTTTTCCTACAGTGAGTGCTTCCTGGGCATAGTAAACCTAGTGTTCCTCTGACACATTGCTATAGCAGCTCCATACATGCTCCCTTGTAATGCTGTAAAACCCTGGTTGAACAAAGAGAACAAATTTCTGTCCTGAATCCCGGAAACATTCCAGAGTTCTAAGTGCTGTGTTGAGCTTCCATAGTGAAACTGTGTGTGGGAGTACATTGACTATGCTGTGCCTGCTCGCTATCACAAAGCAATGCACCCACTCCCTTACATTCCCTTACATAGGCAAACATGACGAGAGGAGGATGTTGTTTCCAGCCTGCCCTGAGCATGGCAAAATATTTGCTGTAAGTGCTATGGATTTCCAACAGTGAGGGATTCCTGGGAATAGTAAACCCAGTGTTCCTCTAAAGCACTGGTACTCCAGCTCCATACATGCTCCCGTGTAATACTGTAAAACCAGGGTGGAATGAAAGGAACAACTTTCTGCCCCGAAGTCCCTGAAACATTCCCAAAGTTCTAAGTGCTGTGTTGAGCTTCCCTAGAAAAACTGTGTATGGGAGTACATTGGCTATGCCGTTCCTGCTTGCTTTCACACAGCAATGTACCCATACCATTCCTTCCACATAGGCGCAAAAGAGCAGAAGAATGAATGCGCTTCAACCCTTCCACGAGCATAGCAGAATGTCTGCTGTATATGGTATAGGTTTCCTACAGTGAGTGCTTCCTGGGAGTAGTAAACCTAGTATTCCTATAATACACTGGTACAGCAGCTTTATACTTGCTCCCTTGTAATGCTGTAAAACTGGTGGGGAATGAACAGAACATCGTTCTGCCCCAAAGTACCTGAAATATTCCCAAAGTTCTAAGTGCCGTGTTGAGCTTCCCTACCGAAACTGTGTGTGGGCGTATATTGGCTATACTGTACCTGTTGCTATCACACAACAATGTACCATTCCATTCATTTACACATAGGCGAATAGGAGCAGAAGATTGAGTGCGTTTCCAGCCTTAGCTGAGCATCGCAGAATGTTTGCTGTATGTGGTATATATTTCTTACAGGGAGTGCTTCCTGGGAATCATAAACGTAGTATTCCTGTAATACACTTGTACAGCAGCTGTATACATGCTGCCTTGTAATGCTGTGAAACAGGTGGAACTAAGAGAACAACATTTTGCCTGAAGTTCCTGAATCTTTCCCAAATTTCTAAGTTCTATGTTGAGCTTGCCTAGTGAAACTGTGTATGAGAGTACATTGGCTATGCTGTGCCTGGTTGCTATCGCATCAAAATGTACCCATTCCATTCCATTCACACATAGGCCCATAAGACTAGAGAAGGGTGTGTGGTTCCAACCTGCCCTGAGCATCACAGAATGTTCGCCCTAACTGCCATGGATTTCTCACAGTGAGTGCTTCCTGGGAATAGTAAACCTAGTGTTCCTCTAATACACTGGAACACCAGCTCTATACATGCTCCCTTGTAATGCTGTAAAACAGGGGTTGGATGAAGAGAATGACTTTGTGTCCCAAAGTCCCTGAAACATTCCCAAAGTTCTAAGTGCTGTGTTGAGCTTTCCTAGTGAAACTCTGCATGTGAGTACACTGGCTATACTGTCCCTGCTTGCTTTCACACAGAAATGGACCCAGACCATTCCTTTCACATAGGTGCATAGGAGCAGAAGAGTAAGTGTGTTTCCACCCTTCCCTGATCATTGCAGAATGTTTGCTGTATGTGGTATAGGTATTGTACAGTGAGTGCATCCTGGGAATAGTAAACCTAGTGTTCCTCTAATACACTGGTACACCAGCTCTATACATGCTCCCTTGTAATGCTGTAAAACAGGGGTGGAATGAAGAGAATGACTTTGTGTCCCAAAGTCCCTGAAACATTCCCAAAGTTCTAAGGGTTGTGTTCCTCTTCCCAGTGAAACTGTGTCTGGGAGTGCATTGGCTATGCTGTGCCTGTTTGCTATCACACAACAATGTACCCATTCCATTACATTCGAACATAGTCCAATATGACCAGAGGGTGGTGTGTGTTTCCAACCTGACCAGAGCATCACAGAATGTTTCCTGAAAGTGGTATGGGTTTCCTACAGTGAGTTCTTCCTGGGAATAGTAAACCTAGTGTTCCTCTGATATCTGGTACAGCAGTTCTATACATGCTCCCTTCTAATGCTGTGAAACCCTGATAGAACGAAGAGAACCACTTTCTGCCCCAAAGTCCCTGAAACATTGCCAGAGTTCTAAGTGCTGTGTTGAGCTTCCCCAGTGAAACTGAGTATGGTAGTACACTGGCTGTGCTGTGCCCGCTTGCTATCACACAGCAATGTATCCATTCCAATACATTCACCCATAGGTGCATATGACCAAGGAGGGTGTGTGTTTCCACCCTGCTCTGAGCATTGAGGAATGTTTGCTGTAAATGGTATGGGTTTCCTACTGTGAGTTCTTCCGAGGAATAGTAAAGCTGTTTTTCCTCTAAAGCACTGATACACCAGCTCTACACGTACTCCCTTGTAATGCTTTAAAACTCGGGTGGAACGAAGAGAACAATGTTCTGCCCTGAAGTCCCTGAAACATTGCCAAAGTTCTAAGTGCTGTTTTGATATTCCCTAGTGAAACTCTGGATGGGAGTACATTTGCTGTCCTGTGCCTGCTTGCTATCACACAAGAAAGCACCTAATCCATTACTTTCACACATAGGCCCATATGACTACAGGAGGGTGTATGTTTCCATCATGCCCTGAGCATCACAGAATGTTTCCTGTAAGTGGTATGGGTTTCCTACAGTGAGTGCTTCCTGGGAATAGTAAAGCTAGTGTTCCTCTAATACACTGGTACACCAGCTCTATACATGCCTCCTTGTAAAAGAGAATAAATTTCTCCCCCAAAATCCCTGAAACATTCCCAAAGTTGGAAGTGCTGTGTTGAGCTTCCCTAGTAAAACTGTGCATGGGAGTACATTGGCTATGCTGTGCCTGGTGGCTGTCACACAGCAATGTACCCATTCCATTACATTCACACTATGACCAGAGGAGGGTGTGTGTTTCCACCCTGCCCTGAGCATCACAGAATGTTTGCTGCAAGTGGTGTTGGTTTCCTACAGTAAGTGATTCCTGGGAATAGTAAACCTAGTCTTCCTCTGATACACTGTTACAGCAGCTCTACACATGCTCCCTTGAAATGCTGTAAAACCCCGGTGGAATGAAGAGAACAACTTTCTGCCCTGAAGTCCCTGCAACATTCCCAAAGTTCTAAGTGCTGTGCTGAGGTTCCCGAGTGAGACTGTATATGGGAGTACGTTGGCTATACTGTCTCAGCTTGCTTTCACACATCAGTGTACCCAAACCATTCATTTCACATAGGCGCATATGACCAGAAGAGTGAGAGTGCTTCCACCCTTCCCTGAGCATTGCAGAATGTTTTCTTTAAGTGGTGTCTGTTTCCTACAGTGAGTGCTTCCTTGGATAATGAAGCTGGTATTCGTGTAATATGCTGTACAGCAGCTCTATATATGATCCCTTCTAATGCTGTAAAACCCAGATGCAACGAAAAGAACAGCTTACTGCCCCCAGGTCCCTGAAGCATTCCAAACATCTAAGTGCTCTGTTGAGCTTCCCAAGTGAATCTGTGTATGGGAGAACTTTGGCTATGCTGTCCCTGCTTGCTTTCACACAGCAGTGTACCCACACCATTCCTTTCACTTAGGTTCATATGAGCAGAAGAGTGAGTGTGTTTCCACCCTTCCCTGAGCATCGGAGAATGTTTGCTGTATGTGGTATAGGTTTCCAACAGTGAGTCCTCTCTGGGAATCATAAACCTAGTATTCCTGTTAATACAATGATACAGCAGCTGTATACATGCTCCCTTGTAATGCTGTAAAACCCAGGTGGAACAAAGAGAACAACTTTGTCCCCCAAAGTCTCTGAAACTTTCCCAAAGTTTTAAGTGCTGTGTTGAGCTTCTCTAGTGAAATTGTGTATGGCTGTACATTGGCTTGTCTCTACCTGCTTGCTACCACACAGCAATATACCCATTTCATTACTTTCACACATAGACCCTTATGACCAGAGTAGGGTGTTTGCTTCCACCCTGCACTGAGCATCGCAGAATGTTTGGTGTAAGTGGTATTGTTTTCCTACAGTGAGTGCTTCCTGGAAATACTAAACATAGTGTTCCTCTAATACACTTGTACACCAGCCCTGTACATGCTCCATTGTCATGTTGTAAAACCCGAGTGGAGTGAAGAGAACAACTTTCTACCCCAACGACCCTGAAACATTCCAAAGTTCTAAGTGTCGTGTTGAGCTTCCCTAGTGAAACTAAGTATGGGCCTACATTGGCTATGCTCTCCCTGCTCGGTTTCACACAGCAGTGCATCCATACCATTCCTTTCACACAGGGGCATATGAGCAGAGGACTGAGTGTGTATCCACCATTCCCTGAGGATCGCACAATGTTTGCCGTATGTGGTGCAGGTTCGCTACAGTGAATGCTTCCTGGGAATAGTAAATCTAGTATTCCTGTAATACACTGGTACAGCAGCTCTATACATGTTCCCTCGTGATGGTGTAACATCCAGGTGGAAGGAGGAGAACAACGTTCTGCCCGAAATCCCTGATACATTCCCAAAGTTCTAAGCACTATGTGGAGCTTTCCTAGTAAATCTGTGTATGATAGTACTTTGGCTATGCTATCCCTGCTTGCTTTCACACAGTAATGTACCCATACCATTCCTTTCACATAGGTGCATATCAGCAGAAGAGTGAGTGCATTTCCACCCGCCCTGAACATCATGGAAAGTTTTTTGTATGTGGTATAGGTTTTTTACAGTGAGTGCTTCTTGGGAAGAGTAAACCTAGCATTCCTGTAATACAATGATACAGCAGCACTATACATGCTCCCTTGTAATATTGTAAAACCTGGTGGAAGGAAGAGAACAACTTTCTGCTCAGAATCCAAGAATCATTCTCAAAGTTGTAAGTGCTGTGTTGTGCTTCCCTAATGAAACTGTGTATGGGAGTATATTGGCTATGCTGTGCCTGCTTGCTATCACAATGCAATGTATCCATTTCATTACCTTCACACATACGCCCATATGACCAGAGGAGGGTGTGTGTTTCTAACTTGCCCGGAGCATCAAAGAATGTTTAGTGTAAGTGGTTTGGGTTTTCTACAGTGAGTCCTTCCTGGAAATAGTAAACTTAGTGTTCCTCTGATACACTGTACCGCAGCTGTATACATGTTCCCTTGTAATGCTGTAAAACCCACGTAGAATGAAGAGAGCAACTTTCTGCTCCCCAGTCCCTGAAACTTTCTCAAAGTTTAAAGAGGTGTGTTGATCTTCCCTAATGAAATTGTCTATGGGAGTACATTGGCTATGCTGTTCCTGCTTGCTATCACAGAGCAATGTACCTATTTCATTACATTCACACCTAGGCCTATATGACCAGAGTAGGGTATATGCACAGAGCAATGTACCTATTTCATTACATTCACACCTAGGCCTATATGACCAGAGTAGGGTATATGTCTCCAGCCTACCCCTACCATCGCAGAATGTCCACTGAAAGTAGTATGGGTTTCCTCTAGTGAGTGTTTTAGAATGCTGTAAATCCTGGGTGGAATGAAAAGAAGAAATTTCTGCCCCAAACTCCCTGAAACAGTCCGAAACTTCTAAGTGCTGTGTTGAGCTTCCCTTTTGAAACTGTGTATTGGATTACATTGATTATGCTGTGCCTTCTTGTTATTACACAGCAATGTACCCATTCCCTTACATTCACACATAGACCTTTATGAGTAGAAGAGGGTGTGTGTTTCTACCTTGTCTTGAGCATTGCAGAATGTTTGCTGTAAATGGTATGGGTTTCCTACTGTGAGTGCTTCTTGGGAATAGTAAATCTAATGTTCCTCTAATACACTGGAACACCACATCTATATATGCTCCCTTTTAGTGCTGAAAATCCCGACGGAACAAATCGAACCAAGGACCCTGAAACATGCACAGTGTTCTAAGTGATGTGTTGGGCTTCCCTAGTAAAACTGTGTATGGGAGTACATTGGCTATGCTGTGCCTGCTTGCTATCACATAGGAATGTACCCATTCCATTACATTCACACATAGGCCCACATGACCAGAGGAGGGTGTGTGTTTGCACTCTGTCCTGAGCATTGCAGAACGTTTGCTGTAAGTGGTATAGGTTTCCCACTGTGAGTGCTTCATGGGAGTAGTAAACCTAGTTTTCCTCTAATACACTGGTACACCAACTCTATACATGCTCATTTGTAATGCTGTAAATCCTTGGTGGAATGAAGAGAAAAATTTTCTGAACCTCAGTACCTGAACCACTCCCAGTGTCCTAAGTGCCATGTTGTGCCTGTCTAGTGAAACAGTTATGGAAGTACATGGGTTGTTCTGTGCCTGCTTGCTATCACACAGCAATGTATCCATTTGATTAAATTAACACATTTGCCTATATGACCAGAGGAGGGTGTGTGTTTCCACCCTGCCCTGAGCATTGCAACATTTTTGCGGTAAAAGGTATGAGTTTCTTGCAGTGAGTGCTTCTTGGGAATAGTAAACGTAGTAAACCTAGTAAACCTAGCTAGAACACCAGCTCTATACATGCTGTGTTATAATACTGTAAAACCCGGGTGGAACGAAGAGAACCATTTTCTGAACTGACATCCCTGAAATTTGCCCATTGTGCTAAGTGCTGTGTTGAGCTTGATAGTGAAACTTTCCATTTGAGTACATTGGCTATGCTGTCCCTGCTTGCTATGACAGAGGAATGTACCCATTCCATTACATTCACATATAAGTCCATAGGATCAGACGATGGTGTGTTTCCACGCTGCCCTGAGCATTACAGAATGTTTGCTGTACGTAGTATGGGTTTCCTTCAGTGGGTGCATACTGGGAATAGTAAACTTAGTGTTCATCCAATTCACTGGAACACCAGGTCTGTATATGCTCCCTCGTAATGCTGTAAATCTGTAGTGGAATAAAGAGAACAACCTTCTGAACTGAAGTCCCTAACACACTCCCAGTGTTCTAAGTGCTTTGATTAGCTCCCCTAGTGAAACTGTGTATGGGAGTACATGGGCTGTGCTCTCCCTGCTTGCTGTCACAGAGCAATGTACCCATTCGATTACCTTCACACACAGGGCCATATGACCAGAGGAGGGTGTATGTTTCCACACTGCCCTGAACATAACAGCATGCTTGGTATAAGTGGTATGAGTTTTCTACAGTGAGTGCTTCCTGGGAATAGTAAAACTAGTGTTCCTCTAATACACTGGTACACCGCTCTATACATGCTCAATTGTAATGTGGTTAATCCCGGGTGGAACGAAGAGAACAACTTTCTGCCACCAAGGCCCTGAAACAGTCCCAATGATTCAGGTACCCTGTTGAGATGCCTTAATGAAACTTAGTATGGGCATACATGGGATGCACTGTGCCTGCTTGGTATTACACAGGAATGTACCCATTCCATTCCATTCACAAATACACCCATATGACAAGAGGAGGGTGTGTGTTTGAACCCTGCCTTGAGCATTGAAGAATGTGTGCTATAAGTGTTATGGGTTGCTTACAGTGACTGCTTCTTCTTCTTCTTCTTCTTTTTTTTTTTTTTTTAATGATTGCTTCTTAAGAATAGTAAACCCAGTGTTCTTCCAATACACTGTTACACCAGGTGTATACATGCTCCCTTGCAATACTGTAAATCTCAGGTGGAACAAAAGGAAGAACTTTCTGCCCCAAAGTCCGAGAAAAATGCCCAAAGATCTAAGTGTTGTGTTGAGCTTCCCCAGTGAAACTGTGAATGGGATTACATTGGCTATGCTCTCCCTGTTTGCTTTCACACAGCAATGTACCCATACCATTCCTTTCACATAGGCGTTTATGACCAGAAGAGTGAGTGCACTTCCACACTTAACTGAGCAACGTAGAATGGTTCCTGTAGGTGGTATAGGTATCCTGCAGAGAGTGCTTCCTGGGAAGAGTAAATGTAGTATTCGTGTAATACACTGTACACCAGCTCCAAACATGGTCCCTTGTAAAGCTGTTAAACTCGGATGGAACGAACACAACAACTTTTGGTCTTGAAGTCCCTGAAACATTCCCAGAGTTCTAAGTGCTGTGTTGAGCTTCCCTGGTGAAATTGTGTATGGGAGTACACTGGAAATGCTGTCCCAGCTTGCTTTCACACAACATTGAACCCATATGATTACTTTCTCATAGGCTCATATGAGCACAGAAGTGAGTACGTTTCCATCGTGAACTGAGCAACACAGAATGTTTCATGTATCTGTATAGGTTTCCTTCAGTGAGTGCTTCCTGGGAATAGTAAACTTAGAATTCGTGTAATACATTGTACACTAGCTCCATAAATGCTCCTTTGTGATGCTGTAAAATCCAGATGGAATGAAAAGAATAACTTTATTCCAAAAAGTCCCTGGAACATTCCCAAACTTCTAAGTGCTGTGTAGAGCTTCCCTAGTGAAACTATGCATGGGAGTAAAATGTCTAGGCTGTCTCTGCTTGCTTTAACACAAAAATGTACCCATACTATTCCTTTCTAACATGTGCATATGAGCAGAAGAGTGAGTGCCTTTTCCCCCTTAAGTGAGCAATGCAGAATGTTACCTCTAGGTGGTATAGGTTTCCTACAGTGAGTGCTTCCTGGGAAAAGTCAACTTAATATTCGTGGAATACAATGTACACCAGCTCTATACATGCTCCCTTACAATGCTAGAAATCCCCGGTTGAAGGAAAAGAACAACTTATTGCCCCAAACTCTCTGAAACTGTTCCAAAGTTCTAAGTGCTGTGTTGAGCTATCTTAGGGAACCTGTGTATGGGAGTACATTGGTTATGCTGTGCATGCTTCCTCTCACACCGCAATGGACCCATACCATTCATTGCACATAAGCGCTTATAAACAGAGAGTGAGTGCGTTTCCACCCTTACCTGAGCAAGGCAGAATGTTT
>NW_004955620.1:238174-243934 GCF_000276665.1 Chinchilla lanigera
CCTATACATGCTCCCTTAGAAAGCAGTAAATACCAGCTGGAAAGAAAAGAACAGCTTTCTGCCCCAAAGTCCCTGAAACAGTTCCAACCTTCTAAGTGCTGTGTTGAGCATTGGATATGCCGTCCCTGCTTGCTTTCACACAGCAATGGACCCATACCATTTCTTTCACATAGGCCCTATATGAGCAGAAGAGTGAGTGTGTTTCCACCTTTAATTGAGCAGTGCAGAATGTTTCCTCAAAGTGGTATAGGTTTCCTACAGTGATAATTCCTGGGAATAGTCAAATTAGTACTAGTTGAATACACTGTACAGCAGGTGTATTCTTGCTTCCTTAGAATGCTCTAATTTCTGGGGGAAATGAAAAGAACAACTTTCTGCCACAAAATCGCTCAAGAAGTCCCAAACTTCTAAGTGCTGTGTTGAGCTTCCCCAGGGAAACTATGTGTGGGAGTACATTGGCTATGCTGTCCCTTCTTGCTTTCACACAGCAATGGACTCATAGCATTCCTTTACATACGCGCATTAGAGCACAAGAGTGAGGGCATACCACCCTAAACTGAACAATGCACAATGCACAATGTTGCCTGTAAGTTCTATGGGCTTCCTACAGTGAGTGCCTCCTGGGAAGAGTCATGTTATTGTTCATGGAACACAGTGTACACCAGCTCCATATATGCTCCTTCAGAATGCTGTAAATCATGGATTTAACGAAAGAACATTTTCTGCCACAAAGTCGCATAGGCAGTCCCAAACTTTGAAGTGTTTTGATGGCTTCCCTAGGGAAACTGTGTGTTGGAGTACATTGGCTATGCTGTCCCTGCTTGCTTTCACACAGCAATGGACCCATAGCATTCCTTTCACATAGGCAGTTATGAGGACAAGAGTGAGTGTGTTTCCACACTTACGTGAGAAACACAGAATGTGTTCCTTAGGTGGTATAGGTTTTCTACAATGAGTGCTTCCTCGAAATCGGCAACTTAATATTCATGGAATACGCTGTACACCAGCTGTTTACATGCTCCCTTATAATGCTGTAAACCCGCATGGAACGAAAAGAACAACTTTTGGCCAGAAAGTCCCTGAAGTAATGCCAAACTTCTAAGTCTGTGGTGAGGTTTGCTAGTGAAACTCTGTATGGGAGTACACTGGCTATGCTCTCCCTGCTTGCTTTCACAGCAATGGACCCATACCATTTCATTCTCATAGGCGCATATTAGGAGAAGAGTGAGTGTGTGTCTGCCCATAACTGAGCAATGCACAATGTCTCCTGTAAGTGGTATAGGTTTCCTACAGTGAGTGCTTCCTGATAATAGTAAACTTAGTACTCATGAAATGCCCTGTACACCAGCTCTACATAGGATTCCTTACAATGTTGTAAATCCCGGGTGGAAAGAAAAGAACAACTTTCTGCTCCTGAGTCCCTGAAGCAGTCCCCAATTCCTAAGTGTGGTGTTGAGGTTCCCTAGTGAAACTGGTTATGGGAGAACATTGTGTATGCTGTCCCTGCTTGCTTTCTCACAGCAGTGGACCCATACCATTCTTTTCTCAAAGGCGCATAACATCAAAAGAGTGGGTGGGTTTCCACACTTAAGTGAGCAACACCGAATATTTCCTGTAGGTGGCATAGGTTTCCTACAGTGAGTGCTTCCAGGGAATACTCAGAATTCGTGGAATACAAAGTATACATGCTCCCTTAGAATGTTGTAAATCTCAGATGGATCGAAAAAAAAATACACTGCACACCAGCCCTATACATGCTCCCTTAGAAAGCAATAAATCCTGGGTGGAAACAAAAGGACAACTTTCTGCCCCAAAGTCCCTGAAAGAGTCCAAAAGTTCTAAGTGTTGTGTTGAGCTTCCCTAGTGAAACTGTGTATGGGAGAAGAATGACTATGCTGTCCCTGCTTGGTTTCAAACAGCAATGGACCCATAGCATTCCTTTCACTTAGGCACATAGAACCAGAAGAGTGAGTGCATTTCTACCCTTAAATGAGCAACACAGAATGTATCTTGTCATTGGTATAGGTTTCATACAGTGAGTCATTCCTGGGAATAGTCATCTTGGTATTCGTATAATACAGTGTACACCAGCTATAAACATGCTCCCTTACAATGCTGTAAATCCAGGGTGGAACGAGATGAACAACTTTCTGCCCCAAACTCCCTGAAACACTCACAAACTTCTAAGTGCTCTGTTGAGCTTCCCTAGTGAAACTGTATATGGGAGTACATGTGCTATGCTGTCCTTGCTTGCTTTCACTCAGCCATGGGACTTTACCATTCCTTTCACTTAGGCACCTATGAGCAGAAGCCTGAGTGTGTTTTCTCACTTAAATGAGCAACAGAGAATGTTTTCTGGAGGTGGTATAGGTTTCCTACAGTGAGTGCTTCCTTGGAGTAGTCAAGTTTGTATTCAGGGAATACACTGTACACCCGCCCATAAATGCTCCCTTAGAATGCTGTAAATCCCAGGTGGAATGAAAAGAACAAGTTTCTGACCCAAAGTCCCTAATGCAGTCCCAAAGTTCTAAGTGTTGTCATGAGCTTCCCTAGTGAAACTGTGTGTGGGGGTACATTGACAATGTTCTCCCTACTTGCTTTCACAAAGTAATGCACCCATAAAATTCCTTTCATATAGGCAAATAGATGCAGAACAATGTGTGGGTTTCCACCATTAACTGAGCAAAGTAGAATGTTTCCTGGAGGTGGTATAGGTTTGGTGCAGTACGTGCTTCCTGGGAAGAGTCAATTTAGTGTTGGAGGAATGCACTGTACACTACCTGTATACGTGCTCCGTTATAATGCTGTAAATCCGGGTGCAAAGAAGAGAACAACTTTCTGTCCCAAAGTCCCTGAAACAGTCCCAACCTTCTAAGTGCTGTGTTGAGCTTCCCTAGTGAAACTGTGTATGGCAGTACACTGGCTATGCTCTCCCTGCTTGTTTTCACAGAGCAATGCACCCATACAATTCCTATCACATAGGCTCATAGGAGCAGAAGAGTCAGTGTGTTTCCACCCTTAACTGAGCAACACAAAATGTTTCCTGTAGGTTTTATAGGTTTCCTACAGTGAGTGCTTCCTTAGAAGAGTCAACTTACTGTTGGTGGAAAACACTGTACACCAGCTCTATACATGCTCCCTTGTAATGATGTAATTCATGGTGGAAAGAAAAGAACAACTGTCTGCCCTAAAGAACCTGAAACAGTCTATACATTCTCAGTGCTGTGTTGACCTCCACAGTGAAACTGTGTGTTTGACTACATAGGCTAGGCTCTCCCTGTTGCCATCTCATGGCAATGTATCCATGCCATTTGTTTCACATAGGCCCATTGGTTCAGAAGAGTGAGTGCGTTTCCACCCTTAACTGAGCAAGGCAGAATGCTTCCTGTAGGTGGTATTGGTTTCCTATAGTGAGTGTTCACTGGGAAGATTCAACTTAGTATTCCTGGGGTGCACTGTACATGAGTTCTACACATGCTCCCTTATAATGCTGTAAATTTGGGGTGGAAAGAAAAGAACAACTTTCTGCCTCAAAGTCCCTGAAAGTGTCAAAATGTTCTAAGTGTTGTATTGACCTTCCCCAGTGAAATTGTGTGGGGGAGTAAATTTTCTATAATCTTCCTGTTGCTTTCACACTGCAGTGCACCCAGGCCATTCCTTTCACATAGGCACATATGACCAGAAGAGTGACTGCGTTTCCACCCTTAACTAAGCAATGCAGAAGGATTTCTGTAGGTGGTATAGGTCTCGTACAGTGAGTGCCTTCTGGGAAGTGTCAACTTACTATTCTTGGAATATACTGCACACAAGCTTTATACATGCTCAGCTATAATTATTTAAATGCTGGTAGGAACAAAAAGAACAATGTTTTCCTCAGAGTCCCTGAATCAGTCCCAACATTAAGTGCTGTATTGAGTTTCCCTAGTGAAATTCTGTAGGGGAGTACATTGGCTATGCT
Organism: Chinchilla lanigera; assembly: GCF_000276665.1. Lineage (NCBI taxonomy): Eukaryota > Metazoa > Chordata > Mammalia > Rodentia > Chinchillidae > Chinchilla > Chinchilla lanigera. The sequence goes on from NW_004955620.1 coordinate 242,133, forward strand.
GTCCCTGCTTGCATTCAAACAGCAATGCACCCATACCATTATTTTCAGTGTCGCATATGAGCAGAAGAGTGAGTGCGTTTCCACCCTTAACTGAGCAGCACACAATGTTTCATATACATGGTGTAGGTTTCAAACAGTAAGTGCATCCTGGGAAGAGTCAACTTAGTATTCATGGAATAAACTGTACACCAGCTCCCTACATGCTCCCTTATAAACCTGTAAACACCGGGTGGAACGAAAAGAACAACTTTGTGCCCCAAACTCCCTGAAACAGTCCCAACGTTTTCAGTGCTGTGTGGAGATTCCCTACTGAATCTGTGCATGTGACTACATTGACTATGCTCTCTCTGCTTGCTTTCATACAATGATGCACCCATACCATTCCTTTCACATAGGCGCATATGAGCACAAGAGTGAGTGGGTTTCCACCCTTAACTGAGCAAGGCAGAGTGTTTCCTGTAGGTGGTATAGGCTTTCTGCAGTGAGTGTTTCCTGGGAATAGTCAACTTAGTATTGGTGGAATACACTGCATATCAGCTCCGTGCATGCTCCCTTAGAATGCAATAAATCCTGGGTGAAAGGAAAAGAACAACTTTCTGCCCCAAATCTCTGAAAGAGTCCCAACATTCTAAATGCTATGCAGAGCTTTCCTAGTGAATCTGTGTATGGGTGTACATTGGCTATGCTCTCCCTGCTTGCTTTCACACAGCAATGCACCCATACCATTCCTTTCACATAGCCGCATATGAGCGGAAGAGTGAGTGCATTTCCACCCTTAACTGAGCAAGGCAGAATGTTTCCAGTAGATGGTATAGGTTTCCCACAGCGAGTGTTTCCTGGGAATAGTCAAGTTAGTATTAGTGGAAAACACGGTACTCCAGCTCTACACATGCTCCCTTAGAATGCAATAAATCCCAGGTGGAATGAAAAGAAGAACTTTCCACCCCAAAGTCCCTGAAACAGTCCCAACATTCTACTTGCTGTGTTGAGCTTCCCTAGTGAAACTGTGTAGGGGAGTACATTGGCTATGCTCTCTCTGGTTGCTTTCACAGAGCAATGCACCCATAGCATTAATTTCACAGAGGTGCATATGAGGACAAGAGTGAGTGCGTTTCCACTCTTAACTGAGCAAGGGAGAATATTTCCTGTACGAGGTGTAGCTTTTCTACAGTAAGTGCTTCCAGGGAATAGTCAACTTAGTATTGTTGGAATACACTGTACAGTAGCTCTGTACATCCCCTCTTAGAATGCCTTAAATCCCGGGTGGAACGAGTAGAACAACTTTCTGCCCCATGGTGCCTGAAAGAATCCCAACATTCTAAGTGGTATATTGAGCTTTCTTAGTGAAACTATGTATGGGAGTACATTGGCGATGCACTCCCTGCTTTCTTCCACACAGCAATGCACCCATAGCATTCCCTTCCTATAGGCCCATATGAGCACAAGAGTGAATGTGTTTCCACCCTTACCTGAGAAAGGCAGAACATTTCCTGTGGGTGGTATAGTTTTTCAACAGTGAGTGCTTCCTGGGAATAGTCAACTTACATTGGTTGGAATACACTCCACCTCAGCCCAATACATGCTCCCTTAGAAAGCTGTGAGTCCCGCGTGGAACGAAAAGAACAACTTTCTGCCCCAAACTCCCTGAAACAGTCACAACCTTCTAAGTGCTGTGGTGAGCTTCCCTACTGAAACTAAGTATGGCACTGCACTTGCTATGCTCTCCCTGCTAGTTTTCAACCAGCAATGTACCCATGACATTCCTTTCCCTTAGGCACGTACGAGCCCAAGAGTGAGTGTGT
>NW_004955621.1:0-17683 GCF_000276665.1 Chinchilla lanigera
TATATATATATATATATATATATATATGTGTGTGTGTGTGTGTGTGTATATATACATATATAGTATGTGCTTGTGTGTGTGTGTGTGTGTGTTGCTAGGGACTGAACACAGGGCCTCACAAGTGCTAGGAAAATACTTTAACATGCGACAGCATGAATGTACAACAATAAAAAAATCACAAACACAAACACATACAATTTTTGCATGGAAAATACAACCCATTTAAATGAACAAAACAAATTGACAAAAACCATCCCTAGGAAAGCCCAGATACTGGATTTACTAGATGAGGTCTTGTGAATAGAATATTTTATTTATTACAATGTGGTAACTCTGGAAACTGAATTCTCCACCTTCCTCAGCATTGAATTTTTATTGTTAAAGTCTGTAATGGTCTTTTTATCCAGTAACTGTTCCGACTCCTTTCTCCAGAGACCGATTCTTCGTCAGGTGTGGTCCCTGGAGCTCGGTCCCATTCCTGGTGCTCACGGGGTTTGGACCGGGGCTGTCTGGACTGCCAGACTCTCAACAGCATCCCCTCACTCGCAGCCGTGCAGCTCTGTGCCGTGATGCTCACTCAGGGCTGGGCCAGGCGCCCACTGAGCCCTGGGAGAGTCAAAGGGGAGGCCCTAAGGTCTGTTCAGGTCTTCTCAGGGGTTAATGCTGTCGTAGGCATGTATGTGGCTTTGTAAATGCTCCTGGATACAACTGTGCTTTTGAATGTCCGAAATTTCCAAAAAGATTCTCTCCCTGACCTTTGCTCCCATTGCGCGGGTTGTCTGTTGTACAGCCTTGCTGCGGGTTGTTTGCCTGCCTTTCAGTGTTTTTGAGCAATGCCTATTGTTCTTCTAGCCAGGTAGGTTCCACATTAGGCAAAACAGGTGCAAGTGACTGTCTCTGTCCTTCAGGCAGTTCGCAGGGACTGGGAGTAAAGTCCCCGCTCCCCAGAACCTGGGGCCGAGGCCCGCCCCTGGGAGCTGGGCTGCTGTCTCCCAGACAAGAAGGCAAGGGTGAGGAGAACAGCCCCGGCCTTCCTGCTGTTTTTAAGTTGCTTCCTCTTTATTCACGTGTTCTTGGTCGCTGTTTTCCAGAGTTCTGACAGGGTTGATTCTGATCCCTCCGGTTGTCTCTAGATGTTTCTGCTGGCAGGTGGAGTTCGGAGCTGCCTGCTCGGCCACGTTGATTGCACTGCCCACAGTGACCCTTCCAAAACCTGCTTCTGACCTGAGAATCTATTTTCCTGCTGATATTAATATAGCCAAGCTAGCGCATGTCAGTTAATATTACTGTAATACAACTTTTTCCATCTCTTTTCTTCATTTTTGCACCTGTATTTTAATATGATTCTTATAAAAGGTACATAAATGAGTTTATATGATTCAGTCTAACATTTCTGTCTTCACTGAAACATGTAATTCTTTCACATACAATGAGATGCTTCTATGTCTGATTTGGAATTTACAGTCTTTATGGAACTTTCTAATTATCCCTCAACTTCCATGTTTCTGTTTCTGCCCTTTTGTGTTATTTTATCATTATATTCTTTTTATACTAATTTTAAAGTAGTATTCTATTTATGTAATTTCAGCTATCACCCTAGAAATTAAAAGATACAAACTTAGTACATGATAGGCAGCATGAAGACCTATAGAATTTATCTTAGCAGCAGTTGATTTGTCAAATTCATTTTCTTTAATTATTGCACATTCTTTTTGCAAACCAAAGATGATTTGCTTACACTGAATTAGTTCTATCTCTCACAGTACACATCTGTTGCACCCCACACAGCCAGTGGGATCCTGAGAGGAGGTGACAGGAGATTAAGAAAAACTGGACACATACTAAAAGGAAAGCTGGGACTGGGTGGGACCTGACCTCTCCGATGGAGAGGCAGTGACAACCCAGCTCAGTCTGCGTCTTTATTTACACACAGTAAAAAGTGGGGAAGCACACGAGAAGGCCCAAAGTGCAAGGTCTCAGTGTTTGGCTGAGAACACTGAAAGCAAAACATTCTCAGAGCGCTCTGTGCTGCAGTTAACAGGGAGGCGCACCAACGCCAGGTACCTGCTGGACTGGCCTTGCTCTAGTCCCAAAGGCTTGTTTACACGGCTCATCTCTGGTGCTCCATGTTCTCGGGGATGGCCTTGCTCTAGCCCTGAGTATGTGGTTGATCTCCTGCTCAGCTGTTCCCCACACACATCCATGCCAGAAGCTGTCAAAGTTCAAAAATGTCCAAAGTCCAGAAGAAAATTTTTTAAATGGAAGAAAAATTTTGGTCGCCTTCCAAATCTTTTGCCAAATAAAAGGAGCAAATTGACAGAAGTTCATTAGCACTAACAAGAATAAATGAGCACTTTGATACATGTGATTTGGGATGCAAATCCCACCACACAGGCATTAATATCCTGGGGTTGCTGTAGCAACACCATAGACAAGCTTAGCTGCCTGGCAGCCGAGTCCAAGATGAGGGAGGTGTCCCTGCCGCCTCTGTGACTTGGCAGGGCCACTTTCCCACTGCACCTTCACTTGACCCTTCCTCTCTGTGTCTCTCTGTGTCCTAACCCCTTTTTGCTAAAAGAACACCAGTCAGTTGAATTAAACCTAACCTGAAAAGACCTCATTTTAGCTTACTTGCCTCTTTATCTACCTGTGGTGGATTAACTAATGACCAATTTAAGTGGAGACAGCCCGCTGAACTGAGTCAGCATGGTTCTGGGTGTGAAAGACCCACCTGAGGATTGTTGCCAGTGGCACAAAAGAACAGGAAGGGAAGATTGCATGCTGCTGATTTTCCTGGAGAAGCTTGCCGTGGCCGGTTTTCCTGATGTGAACTCCACTGTTATTCATGGAGGAGGAGCTCGAGTCCTCGCTGTCACCAGGGGTGGCTGCAGTTCTCTTTGGGGAGCTCTGGTCTTCGCCTTGAGCATCGATTCCTGGCTCCAGTGCAGATCCTTCAGGCTTCTGGCACAGACCCTTCACCCTACCAGCACAGACTCTCTAGCTGCCACCACTGGCCTTTCAGCCTAGGTGCAGATCCTTCATACAGACTCATGGATATCCCCATGGGTTCTAGGCCTCCGGCTGGCCCCACGGAGGACATCCCCAGGGCGTTGGGCCTTCAGCTGGACTCATGCAGGACGTTGCCATGGGATCCAGTGCCTCTGCTGGATTCTTCAGGTCACCAGCCCAGGGAAAGATTTCTTGCGCTCTTCTGCATTTGACTCTTTGGATGAATATTATAAAATCCTATAAATTATGTGTCCTGTATTAAATCTACTCCCTTGCAAACGCGGATTACAACACAGCCACATTTGGAGACACTGGCAGGCAAGCGGCAGAGCAAATCGTCATGCTTGCATCACCGTGAGGGAGCAGAGAGAAAGAAGGGGTTGCGGTGCGGAGCGCCCTTCAGAGTGGTGGGCCCCCCGCTGGCGCCTCCTTCAGGCCACAGCAGCACCCTGGGCCCTCTGGAGACCACAGCACTCAAAGTGCGGCAGAGTGGTGAAGACCTAAGGAGACATCAGCCTTCAGGTGGGAGGCTAAATACTTTCCCTAAAAGAGCAAGGCGGGGCGTCTGCTCATGCCGCTGTTACTAACATGGCGTGAGAAGTGCGAGTCCACAGAATGAGGCAAAGAAAGCGCGTAAAAGGCACAGAGCAGAAAGCTGTCCCTGTTTGCAGATGACAAAATAACTTTAAAATGTCTAATAAGAAATTTACAGAAAACAAAAACATTCCTAAAAATAAATTCAGCCTTCACAAGATAAATAATAATATACAAAAATCAACTGTATTTCTATCTAGTATCCAAGAACACAAACACTGAAATTTAAAATACAGTGTCATTTGCCATTATTTAACAAAAATTAAGCCGTAAATCTAACAAAATACATACTAGACTTGCGTGCTGAAAAGGACACAACATCAGTGAAACAAATGAGAAAAAGGTCAGAGTAAATGGAGAGGACATAGGCTCATTCATTGGTAGATACAACATAATAAAGATGTACTTCTCCCCAAACTGCAATATTCATGCAATTTCTATCAAAATCCTCGCAAGGAATGTGTAGGTATTGATTGTTCAAAACGTATATGGGACAGCAAAAGAATTACTAAAACAAATTTGAAACAGAAGAGTGAAGTGGGGTTAATCAGTCTACCCCCTTCTAAGGCTTATTTTTAACAAGGAGACAGCCTTCCCGACAAATGCACACCCACAGGCAGACAAGTCATCTTAAATCTTACATTTTATTAAACCTTACTTCAAAGTGGGTCATGGAATTAAATATAAAGCACAATTTCATATTTTATGTTATCCTAGCCTAACTACCCTGTTTAGAAAAGAGGAGCAAATTGGTGATTTGTGGCATGAGGCAAAAAGTTCTTAGACTGGACATGAAAAGTATGATCCATAAAAGGAAAAATTGATAAATTGGGTTGAATCAAAACTTTAAACTTTTATTCTGTAAAAGACCATGGTAAGAGGACTGTAACTATAATTACAAGACTTTGTTACTGAATATACAATATAAATAGATGGAAAATATGAAATCAGAGCATAAAATTGGGGTGAGAAAGAAGTAAAAATGTAGTCTTCCTACGCATTTGAAGCCGAGTTGTTGCTAACTGAAATTAGAATATTTTAACTATAACATGTTTTACGTAACCTTCATGGTAACCACAAAGAAAAATCCTCTAGTACATACACAAAAAATAAAGAGAACAGAATCAAATCATATCAGCACAAAAATACAACAAATCATAAAGGAAGACAGCAAGACTGGAAGAAAGGGGGGAACCCCAGAAAACAAACACCAAACAGATTGGCAATATAAGTCCTTACCTCTCAATAATTCCTTTCAATATAGATAAACACCTCTCACCAGAAGATAGAGTGGCCAAATGGAGTTTTAAAAATCCAACAATATGCCACCTACAAGAGACTCACTTTGCCCTAAGGATACATGTGGCCAAAGGTTAGGGGTAGGAGAAACTATTCCAGGCACATGGAACCTAAAAGCAGTCAAGGATGACTGTGTTTGTATCAGACAAAACAGATTTTAAGTTAAAAAATTGTAAAAAGAGACAACATCATCGCTTAGTGGTAAGGGGATTAACTCATCGAGTGCACATAACAACTCTAAATATTTATGTGCCATGTTTGGAGCTAAATTAGAAAGAATTCTAAGATACATAAGGGACTCAAACTCTGTAACAGCAAGAAACAACCAAACAAAAACTCCGCAGTAGTCTGACTTTAAAATGGGTGAAGGGCCTGAACAGACATTTATTAGGAGACATACAAATGGCCAAAAGAAATACAAAAAAAGCGTTCAACACTGTAATCACCAGGGAAGTGTCGCGGAAAACCACGGGGAGATACCGTCACCTCCCCATCTCACACGGCTGCGCTTTAACAACACCTCACTGCCAGAGGGAGTGGAGAGGAGTGTCCCTTCACTGCTGTGGGAACACAAACTGACGCGGCTGTGCAGAGGACGGACGGGAGCTTCCTCCAAATGTGGAACTACCGCGTGATGGCACCGCTAAGCGCGCACCCACGGGGGGGAGATGGGGGCATCAGAGCAGCGTCCACCTGCACAGCCGCGTCCGCCGCAGCCCCCTCCACACGGCTAACCAGGCAGAGCAGCCCGCGCAGCTGCGTGGGGAAAGAAAATGTGCCGCACAGACACAATGCCATGCCCCTCAGTCTTCAAAATGAAAAGGAAATTCTGTCATCTGCAGCAACGTGGACGGCCCCGGAGAACTCTGTGCCAGGTGAAACAAACCGGACAAGAAAGGCAAATACTGCACATCCCACTCACACAGACTCTAACCCTGTCCCACTCTTGAAGCTGAGTGCAAAATCAGGCCCCAGGAGAGAGGGGTGGGAAGGTGAGCGACACGCACCCATTTTACCGGCTGCAGAGAGCTCTTAGACAAGAGGGTCGGAGATCTGTTGCACAGCAAGGTGGAGATAGTTGATAATCATGCATTATAGATTTAAAAATTGCTGCAAGCATCCACGTGACATACTCTCAAGATGAGGGGTGTGAGGAGATCATAATGTTGGTTTGATTGGATCATTCCTTAACATAACATATATCAAAGCATTGTACTCTTACACACAGTTATTATTTCTCAATTTACAATAAAATGTTAAAAGGAAAATAATTTTTTTAAATGCCCACGAGAGTCTTAGTGTCTCTCCCCAAAGGTGTGGAGCTCTGTCTGGGGCGAAGATGGAGAATTTGCAGTGACAGAAACTTGAGTGCAGTTGGATCCCTCAGGCTGGTTACTTCCCACCCCTGTTGAGTTCTCCAAATCCCGCCTTGCCTCCCTCAGCAAAAAAAAAAAAACAACCCCAAAACCAAAAAAAAAAAAACCGTGCTGCGCGCATCCTGTCCAATCCCACGTTTCCACATAAGCGCATCCCTGTCCCTCACCTCACACCCAGTTCCTGGTAGCTTTCTACGAATCTCACTTGGACGTTTCCTCTTATGTTCTCAATTAACTTCCGAAGCATCACCCTAAAAATGTAGCTCTTTCCTAAAACCTTTCCATCTCTTCCCTGTAATAGCAGAGACCGGGCTTTGTACCCCTAACCCTGACTCCCCACCCAGGAAGCAGGTGCGGTTGCCTCGTCTCCCATCAACTGTCTCCAGGCTGGGAACAGGGTTGGTAAAATCTTGGGGCTGCTTTGCCCCTTTTCCAATCATTGTTCTATAACCTTCCCTCAGAAATGCCCTTCTCCCTGAGTTTAATAATTCCTGACCTGGACTCTGGGCTCCCACAGCAGGGACAAGCCTGACAGCTTGGTAATTGTATGTTTTGTGTATCTGTGTTACATGTGTGTGTTGCCGAGCCCCTGGGTGCCCCAACGAACCCTTATCCCTGGTGTGTCTGTGGGTGCACAGGTGAGATCTGAATGGGGGCTCAGGAAAGCAGATGCGCTGCCTGTGGCTGGCACCACCCTGCCCAGGAGAGGGGAGGAGAATAAGGCGGGGCAGGAACTGGCCCCTCGGCTAGTCTGCCTGAGCCGGGCCGGGATGTGTTTCTCCTGCCCTTGGGTGGGTGGAACTGGCAGCATCTGGTCCCCCGGCTTTCAGACCTCTGGGGTCAGACTGGAAGTCCTCCAGCAGCTTCCCTGTGTCTTCCCTGTGTCTTCCACATCCAGACGGGGACCCTGAGGTCGTGAGCCTCCCCGGCCTCCATAGTCACACGAGTCAGTTCCTTGTAATCAGCCTCCTTCCTCCCTGCTCTCTTTCTTTCCACCTGTACACACACACACACACACACACACACACACACACGTGTCACTGCATTACTGCTTTTTTTTCAGGAGAAACAAAGACCAGGAGTCATGGATTCCCTCCACGTTTTCTTCCTTCCTCCTGTGCAGGAGAGAACCCTTTTCGTTTTCTGCCAGTGTCACTGGTATACTTCTCTCCCACCCTCTCTCAATTGCTCATCCTCTTGTCCCCTGTACCTTTAATCTGTCCCTGCAGATTCTCCGCCTGTGTCCGAGCTGCTGTTGTCCTGCACATACTGAAGCGCAGCCCACAGTCTCTGTGTGCATCACACTTTCCCCTCGAGTGATTTACCTTTCTTTCTGTATGTACTTTCTTTTTCTTTTTCTCAGCACTGGGCATTGAACCCAGGGCCATGTACACACTAAATGTCTACCACTGAACTACATGGTGGGCCTTCTAATTTTATTTTGAGACAGGGTCTTGCTAAGTTGCCAAGGCTGGGGTCAAACTTGCAGTCCTCTTGCCTCCGCCTCTTGAGTAGCTGGGATTACAGGCATGTGTCACTGTGCCCAGCACATGAACGCTTCTTCAAAGAGTAGACTGGCTGCCTTCATTTCTCTCTGATAGTGCCTACCTCCACGTGCTGCACTTCTAAGACTGTCCATGTAAATGGCACCGGTAGCCTCTCATTCCCAGAGTTGCTGGACGCAGTGCCCTGTCCTGCTCCAGCGCCCTCTTCCTGGACCACTCCGTCGTCATCGTCCTTCCGACCTCTCCTCCTCAGCTCCCACTGGGGCTCTCTGACCAGTGTCACTTCAGCTCTTCTGCACGGTCTCCTGGCTCCCCTCCTGCCCCACGTTCCGCCTCCCATCAAGCCATCCTGTCATCAGCCACCTGCCCCTCTCTCGCCACGATCACCCCCTATGGGCCTCTTCCTCCTCCAGCTGCACCCAGCTCCAGCTGACCCTCAGTGCCTTGCCAGGGCCACCTTCCCAGAGCCCGAGAATAACCAGACCCTCCCTGGGTGAAGACAGTCTGTAGGGACCCAGGGTCACGTTCAGGCCTCGCAGTGCCCATCCCTGCCTTCCACAGGCCGCTGTGGCCAGGGCAGGCACCTCTTCCAGCCTGTCTCTCTCTTTCTCACTGTCCCTGAGGGCCTGAAATGCTGATGCCACCGAACAGCCAAGCTAACTTGGTAAAGGAAAGGCTGGCTTTGGTTCCAGGTTCCAGGCTGTGGTCCCTTGGCCCCCTTGCCTTGGCTCAGGCAGTTCCGCCCATTGTGGAGCCAGAGCTCAGCAGGGCCACAGAGGGGCCATGCACCCACGCCCATGGGTGCACCTCGGGGCCCCAACTTCCTCCTGCCAGCCTCCCAAGCCCACCACCTTCTGACAAAACAGTATAAGAAAAGACTGCAACACTCATTTTAAAGCCTAAGAAAGCAACTTGAGCCAAGCACAGTGGCCCACAGCGGCCCATGCCTATAATCTCCAAGTCTGAGCCCAGCCCAGGTTACACAGTGAGTTCAAGGCAGGCCTGCACTACATAGCAAGGTCTGTCTCAATAAACAAATCAGAAACCAGTCATAAAGTGAGTCACTTATAGACAAGCAGCTATATCAGCTGTCCCTGACCACCAGGAAACCAGCCCTGAGGCCATCAAAACTCACGATTGTGTGTGTGTGTGTGTGTGTGTTTGAGAGAGAGAGAGAGAGAGAGAGAGAGAGAGAGAGAGAGAGAGAGAGAGAGAGAGAGTGTCTCTGTGAGCACCTCTTCTCTTCCGGAGCTCAGAGTCCTGCAACTGGAGCTCCTTGAGCAGGAGCACCTGCACCTGCACCCGCCTCGGGACTGTTTTCCTGTTTAATTAATGAATCACGCAGGGACTCAAAGAGTCATCTCTTCCGACCATGCGCATTGCCCCACCCTGGTACAGGCTCTGTACCTCTGGTGCTGTCCAGGGAGAATGAACAGGGCCTTGCTGTTCACATTTGTGCTCAACAAGCAAGGCAGATAAAATGTCCTTTTGAGCAAGTCCAGCCGCTGTGAGAACTCCGGCAGCTGAAGCACCAGGGGAAACCGGTTCCTGCCTCTGAGGAACCCAGCTGGGAAAACAGTACAGACACTGTGCTGAGAATCTCAGGGGATGGGAACTTTCGAGGAAGTCTTCCAATATAGTCACTGACCTTAGCGCTAGCCTTCCTCTGATGTGTAGTCTCTTCTAAAAGGCTTTAGAAATGCCTTTTTTAGTCTATGAATGTTGGTTTTTGTTTCTAATTTTAAAAATGTCACTGGGTGCAGTGGCGTACATCTGTAATCCCAGCTACTTCTGAGGCTGAGACAGGAGGATTGCAAGTTGGAAGCCAGCCTGGGCAACTTAGCAAGACCCCTTCTCAAAGTAAAAATTAAAAAGAGCCCGGAATGAGCTGAGCGGCAGGGTGTTTGCCTACCACGTATACACACACACACACACACACACACAATACACATGCACACACTCACAGAGCACTCTTCTGCAGGCTCCTGCTGGGTCTCCTCACACCGTCTGAGCCCCGCCTTGTGTGGAGGGCGGGAACTATCTCCCTTGTGGGCCTCACAGCAACAGCCCGTCCTCTCTGGGATCAGTGCTTCCCTGTGCAGAGCAACGGCCCTTTCTCTTCATCGTCTATTCTGGATTTTCTACAAGACCCTCTCAGAGTCTTCCTGAGCCCCTTGTGGGGTCCTTCCACAGCAGAGAGGGTGCCCTATGGCCAGGAGCTGACCCCTCCTGTCAGACGGCCTCCGCAGAGGTCATGCAGGCATTCACGGTGACCACGGCCCCCATGGAGAAAATCCCCTTGGAAGAGTGTGTCCCACTAGGGTCTGTCCCTGCCCGCTTCTGTTCGTCGATTTCACCTCAGGTCCTGGTAAGGTGGCCGGGCCGTGGCTGTGGTCTCTGAACCAGCACTCTGGTGCAGATGTTGGCTTCACATCTGCAAAGCTTTGCGGGCAGTACCCTTTGTGCCTCAATTCCCTGCAGTGCTTTATCTAACGGAAAGTAAAGCATGCGCTGTCCTGCTGCCTCAGGGACATCCGCGTGTGCCCCTCAGACTCCACTAGAACTGTAACGTGCCTGGCTGTGAAAGAAGCTAATTGTAAAACAAGGGAGGACGTTCAGAGTAATTTTGAAAACCTAACCACTGGGACATGGGAACTATTAGGTTGCCGGTTTAAAAGAAAAGGCGGGAGGCTGGACCAGGGCTCTCGTCTGTGCCTGTGACCGGGCGACACCTTGTGGCACGTGTGGGTGCTGCATGCAGCTGGCGCCCACGCTGCCCGCGTCCCGGTTAGCAAGGACCCTGGGCACGTTCCCTGCGCTCTGAGGGACAGCGTCTCCACGCCTTCCCAAAGCTCCTGGGCAGCTGAAGCAGGGCCGGAGAGGCCGGGTCCCCTCTGCCTCGCGCCCATGGGGCCGCGTCCGGCAGGAGGACCGTTTAATGCTGGCAACAGAGGGAAGTGGGGGCCCTCAGACCCCGCTGTGCCCAGCCGAGAGCGCGTCACCGTAATGCAGAGCTGCTTGTGGCACGAGAGGAGGCCAGCGCGGCTGCGCACACGGCCGAGACCGCACGCGGATTGCCTCGCAGCCCCACACCCCGGCCTGGGTTGACTTCCAAATCTAGTGCAGCTTCCCCTGCTGCTGCAGCCTCAGAAATGAGAAAGGGAGGGGAGCCTAAGCTCACACAATTGTTCCACCTGACATTGGCGTCATCAGAGGAAATATAAAAACAGAACTGAAACATGTCTAGGTCTTTGTGGGCTGAACTTTCTGATTTTAACGACCTACCTGTTTAGCCGCTGTGCGGACTAGAGGCGGCTCGCTGTTCGGACACACACCCGGCGCTGGGACTCTCGGCGCAGGCCCGTGAGCGGCGGCGCGGCCTAACGGCGGCTTCTCCAGCACAGCACTGCGATGGCTTTGCCTGATGCTTCTGCGCGGTGCGGTGCTGTAGCTTTGTGTTCTGTTATGCGTTAGTGCTTCATGTAAGAGTTACGCGAACAAAAGCAAAGTCGTCAGGTCGCAGTTTCCTTTGACCAACGTCTGTGTTCCGAAAATTGTAATGTACATACTCGACACAATTCCTCATTTAGCGACCAATTCATTTGATGATCTAGTGGCAGGACCTTAACTTTGTCATTGAACAAGGAATGTCTACATTTGATTTATTAAACTCAAAGCTTTAAAAACTACTTTTTGGGTTTTTGTTTTGTTTTGTGACAGTGTCTTGCTATGCAGTTCAGGCTGGTCTAAACTATGTAGCAGGGGCAATCCTCCTGCCTCAGCCTCCTGAGTGCTGGGATTATAGGCATGTGCCACCATGCCCAGCACAAACCTAGTTTTTCTTAACTAATTTCAACAAGAAAATCCTTTTTTGTTTTTGTTTTTGGTATTCCACCCTTTTTAAGTTTTTGACACAGGGTCTCACTAAGTTACCTATACTAGCCTCAGGCTTGTGACCTTCCCACTTAGTAGCGTCCCAAGCAGCTGGGATTGTAGATATGCACCACCATATCTCCCTGAAATGTTGGGTCTATGAAAAATCTGTATATGAATAAAATGACTGTACATATTTTAATAAAAATCAAATATTCTTAATGTCTCCCTAACAGTTTTAATTCACATGAACAAGTAACCTATTTAGAAATTTATTTAATTAAAGTAACTTAAGCCAGGAGTTCTCAGACCTGGAGAGTTTATCACACCGATTCCTGGGCACTCCCTGTACCCCTAGAGTTTCCAATGTCATGGGCCTGGTGTGGGACCAAAAACATGCACCGGCAGTGAACACATTCCAGACTCTGAAGCTGCCGGTCTGGAAGCCATGCTCTGAAAGCCACAACCTCCATCACCTAAAGTGGTATGGCACACCTGTGGCATGTGTGTATCACTGAGAGCTCTAAAATGTTTGCCATTACTGCACCAGAGCACTAAGTACCCATATAAAGTACCTGACTTTCTTGAGGTGTAGAAGCAAGATTTGTTTTTCCTTTAACATGGCCACCAAATGAGACATAGAAGCAAGATTGTATTCCACTGTTTAACTCTTGTAAATTGTTCTCTTAAATTCAGTTTACAAACTCAAATTCTTCTAGTATGCTAAGTGTGGAAGTTTAAAAATGTAATATAATTTGTACATTTCAAATAATAATCACATCTACAATATCAGATTCTCCAACAAGTTCTCTTTTAAAGAAAGTATCCAAGGTTTTTGCCAACAAGTGCAGAATTTATAGTCAGAGTTATGATCTCTTATGCACAAAGTTCACTGCAGGCAGAGTTTCTAGACCACAGAATAATTGTTTATGTGAAAGGACGAGTCTGAACTAAAAACACAAAGAAAATAAAGTGAGTTTTACTTGCAAACTTCTGCAAAGAAGTCAGATTTGAAATAAAAATGTTCATTAAATTTTTAAAAATATGACTACTTTAAGAAAAGGTTACACTGGGCATGGGTGTGGTGGCGCATGCCTGTAATCCCAGCACTTGGGAGGCTGAGGCAGGAGGATTGTTGTGAGTTCAAGGCCAGCCTGAACTGCATAGCGAGACCCTGTCTCAAAAAGACTAAAAAAAAGAGAAGAAAAGGTTACTAAGTCCACCTGTGGCAGGAGACAGCATCTCCCCCACATGATTACTATATCTACCACCACGCACATTTCAAGACTAATTTTGGTTGTGTTAGAGAATCCTTTTATCTATTGTTAGAGATGGTGCCTTTTAAAATTTTTTCAGGTGTAGTGCCACACACCTGTAATCCCAGCACTCTGAGAGGCTGAGGTAGGAGCATTGCAAGTTCAAGCCCAACCTGAGCAACTTAGTGAGACTCTGTCTCAAAATGAAAAAATTTTTAAAATGGGGGACCAGGAATGTAACTCAGTGACAAGAACCTGAGTTTGATCCCCATTGCCGTAAAGAAGAAATCATTTCTAATAGAAAAGCACAGTACTTTAAGTCTTTCTCTGACTCTGCTATGTGATGTGGCAGCAGGACAGGGCTTGGCTTGTCTCCGTTTGGTGAGGGTGACCAGATGCCAGGACTTGGGGCTGGGCACTTGTATTTCCAGGTCCAACTTACCTGTGCGGCAGGTGGATGTACTGAGCCCTTTTTGTGTTGGTGGTTTTTCCTTAATATCTCCAGAATATTTTTATCTTTAACTGACAAAAGTCACTGTACATATTCATAGGATACAGTGGCACTTCCTCACACATATACCATGTGTATTAGGACCTGGCCAACTAATAAACCAAGGACCTGAAACCAAAGTCGGCAGGCAAGGCTGGTATGGACTCAGAGCCCGTGAGCTCTCTGGGTCCAGGCACGTAAAGGTTTGTCCTTGTCCTGATATTCTTTAGTCTGCTGTTTTACTTAATAGACACTACATCTTGTCCCTTTCAGATTGCTGTGAATTCCTTCACCATGGATTCAGTTCATCTCTGCTTGGTTCTATGTTCCTTTCTTTTCTTTTCTTTCTTTTTTTTTTTTTTTTTTTGAGACAGGGTCTCAAAAAAAGTTCAGGTTGGTTGCAGTTCAGGTTGCAGTTCAGGTTGGTCTTGAGCTCACTTTGAATCCCAGACTGGTCTTGAACTCGCAACAATTCTCCTGCCTCAGCCTCCTGAGTGCTGGGATTACAGGTGTGTGCCACCATACCCGGCTCCTTTCATATTTTGAGAAATCTTCACCTACACCATTTTCTGCCACATTCTACATTGTAGAATTAAAAATCAAAAGTCCAAGGTTTCACTGAAGCCAAACCATAAAGGAAACAGTTGAAGCTGAGCATGGTGTAATATGTGTAATCTCAGCAACTGGGAGGCTGAGGCAGGGTCAGCCTACGCAACATACAAGCTCAAGGCCAGCCTTGACTACATAGTGAGACACTGTCTGAAAAAAAAAAAAAGGAAGGAGAAAATATCTCAACATAGCTTCAGCAAAATGGTAACTAGTCTTATTCTGTCTCCTGGCAAAAAGTTACTTCATTTGTAACAGTGTTTAAGAAGTGTCATTAAGGACAGCACCAACACCCTGAGGAGCAACACGCCCAGGCTTTACTGTGACTATGGTGACACCTCCCCCACCCATGGCTCCCTCTGTGAGAAAGACACACTGCAGTGGTAGGAAACATAAAGAATGTGAAAGACGACTATCGGGAATGCATGGAAGAGCAGGCTCAGAGCCTCACTGACAAAACAACTGCATTTCAATAAGGACAGAGACCTCCATTCTCCGCCCCTCCCCCAGCAGGGGCCATGATCCCCCTCCAAGTCTCCCGGGTCCTCCTCGCCCTGGTGCACCCCTGGAGGCCCTCCCATGGTGCTGAAGACAGCCTCCCCTCCCGGGATGATGCCAGTGGGACCTGCTCCCGGAATGAGGCCACCCACGGGAGGCCACATGCCAATGACCCCTGCGCTTCCGAGGATGCGACCTCCAGCTCAGCCCGTGATGGTGCCCACTTGGCCAGGAATAACCGCCCAGACAGATAAAGCGAGAGGGACGGCCTCTTTGTATCAGTTTTATATTATTTGTTCTGCTTCACCAGGGGATCACAGTGCTGTGGCTCTGGGTGTTTTCACGCAGCATGAATGACAAGAAAGACGTGCTCCCCTTCCTATCAAAGGGAAAACAGTTTTGAAGGGGGAAGTGTGATAAACAAAAGTGCAGAAAGTACAGTTTCATTTGTATTGTGAAAATAAAGTTGTCAGCTCTTTCAGTTAAAAAAAGTAGTATTAATAAATCTATGTCAAAACACAAGACTAAAGTTAGAAAATATTTACAGTGCCACAGCTGTTACTCTAATGTTCACCTGGCATTTTTCTTGTGCACTTTCTTCATTCCAGGAGAGCTGTTACCTCAAAAGGACCACAGCACATTTTCAGCGTGACATTCAGGTACAGTGAGTATGCTGCCCAGTGTGAGGAAGGCCCTGTGCTGCTGTTTTGATGGTAAGGATAAAAAAAGGGCTCATGATCAGCCATTAACATGCACAGGAAAAATTGAAAAAGTATATCAATTGAAGCACAAATTTCTTTCTTATCAAAAGAAGGAGGGACTGATAGCTAAACTTTCTAGGCAGATTGAAGCTGCTTCTCTTTAAGTCAAAGGCTGCATATATTAAAAAAGAAATATAAAACAATTGCAATAATACTGAATTCTACCAGCTGTAAACAGCTAATGAAACCCACTTCTAGGCCAAGTGTGGTGGCACACACCTGTAATCCAAGCACCCAGGAGGCTGAGGCAGGAAGATCATCGCAAGTATGAGACTGGGCTACAAAGTGAGCTCAAGGCCAGCCTGAACTGCATAGCAAGACCCCGTCTCAAAAAGACAAAAAGAAAAGAAAGAAAAAAAGAAAGAAAGAAAGAAAGAAAGAAAGAAAGAAAGAAAGAAAGAAAGAAAGAAAGAAAGAAGAAAGAAACAATTCCACTTCTGTAAGGAAACCAGGCAGTTTTCAGGTGATTTAGAATATAATTAATTACCACACATTACTTTCTTAGGGAACTTAGAGGAGCATGCAAAATAATCATGTTGTACATTAAAATTAAAGAAATCAGATTGCTTCTCCTATGTGAGAAAATCCCTGTCTCAGGTCATAAGCAAAGGATGAGGAGGCCTTCGAGGCTGAAGTTCCTGTCGCTCTTTCTCTGTGTCTTCCTCTATGTGCCACAAACAACAGCTGTGTGACATGAGGTTTGGGGCACTGATTTGGCCCGCAAGGGCCCATCCCACTTCCCTGCACACCGAAGCAGCTTCCCAGGACAAGGGAGACAGGCTGCAGCAGCTGCTGTGCCTCAACTTGGGACTGAGGAGCAGGTTTTAGGAAGTCTCTCTGGTTTAGAACTTGAGGAAAACAACAAACATGAACTGAAAACAGAGGAAAATGAATTGGCATTGTTCTGTTCTTTTTTTGCAGTTAGTACCGATTATGAATGCAGATATGAATGTGGCAGCTAGAGGCCCACAGGTCCTGCACATCAGACAGCCAAGTCAAGAGACTGCTGGAAGACACATTCGTTGTTCACCGTCAACACCTCTGACATTTGCTGTGTGTGTGTGTGTGTGTGTGTGTGTGTGTGTGTGTGTGTGCGTGTGTTTGCGCATGCATATGGTACTGGGGAAGGAACCAAGGCCTTGCATACTCCAGGCAAGGATACAGCCACTGAGCTCCATCCCAGCCCCACAACTGCTTTCAAGTCTCTTCACTCTAACGCAGGGTGAGCCCACATCTGTCAGCATGTGAGCTGGGTTCCTGAGCTGCTGCTGTCTTAGGAACACCCCTGTAAAGCTAGATTCTCCATAGCAGAACTCGGCAAGACGCAGCTGGAAGGAGGAAGCTGGGCATCGTAAGCAGGTCCTGCATGCTCTGAGTTTGTCCTGATTGGTGCTGAGGTGGCGGGGGTGGGGGGGGTCAGCCTCGCCTCCATGGCAAATCTGGCTATCCACTTCCCTCTGGTGTGCTTTCAGATGCATCTCATAGGTTTTGGCATGTTTTCTATTCATTTTCATTTGTTTCAAGAAATTTTTAGTTCTTTCTTGAATTCTTCCTTTATCTACTGGGTCATTCAATTTAAATTGCTTAATTATCATGTATTTGCCTAGTTTCCAAAGTTTTTCTTGTTATTGATTTAAAGCTTTATTACAGCTTGACCTGGTAGAACACACCTGTAATCCCAGCACTCAGAAGGCTGAGGCAAGAGGATCGCTGCAAGTTTGAGGCCAGATTGGGCTACATAGTGAGTTCAAGGCCAGCCGGAAGTACAAAGTGAGACCCTATCTCAAAAAAAAAAAGAAAAGAAAGTTTTACTGCATCGTGGTCAGAAAAGATACCTCATAATTTTATAAGCTTTTTGAGAATTGTTTTGTGGCCTATCAATTGTTTTGTGACCTGGAGACTGTATACTGATGAGAAGAATGTGTATTCTGCAGCTGTTAGATGGAATATCCTGTAGGTGTCTGTTAGGTTCATCATTTTCTAGGCTACAATTTAATTCTATGGTTTCTTCATTGCTCTTGTTTGGATGCTCTATCAGTACTAAAAATGGGGTACTAAGGTTACCTAAATTATTATATTGTAGTCTGCCTTTTTAGGTCTATTAATATTTGCTTTATATATTTCAGTGCTCCAATATTGGATCTATATGCATTTATCACTGATATTTCCTCTCTCTGAAATGAATTCCTTATCATGATAAAATGATCTTCCTTGTATCATCTCATTGTAACTAAGTGTCTATTTTGTCTGATAACACTACTATTGCTTTGTTTTGGCTCTGATTCCTAGTCCATCTCTTCACTTTCTGTCTGTATTTGTCTGTTTTCTTTCCTGCCTTCTTCAATATGTCTTTTCTTTTTTCTATTAATTAAATTCATTGGTATATTTTACGTATGCATAGTGATCACATTTGTTA
>NW_004955621.1:18489-19293 GCF_000276665.1 Chinchilla lanigera
TTTTTTCCCACACTGTGAGTTGTTTCTTCACTTTGTTGATTTTTCTTGCTGTGCAAAAGCTTTTTAATAAGATAAGATCCCCATTGTTGATTCTTTGCAATAGTTCCTGTGTGATCAGGGATTTGTTCATAAAGTCTTTGCCTACGCTAATGTCTTCAAGAGTTCTACCTCTTCTATCTTCCAGCAGATTTAGTGTTTCTGTTTTAACATTTATATCTTTCATCCATTTTGAACTTAGTTGAGTGCATGGGTCATTCAATTTATGGGTCCAATTTTAATCTTTGGCATGTAGAGAGCCAGTTTTTCTAGCACCATTTATTAAAGAGGCTGTTTTGCTTCCAGTGAATGTGTTTGGCACCTTTGTCAAAGATAAGGTGGCTGAGTATGTCTGGAGTTGTTTCTGTATCTTTTAATCTGTTCCATTAATCTTTGGATCTGTTTTTTTCTTTTCCAGTACTGTGTTTGTATCACAGTAGCTTTATAGTATAATTTCAAGTCAGGGATTGAGATTATCGCTGCCTTGCTTTGGTTGTCCAGAATTGCCTTTGCTATTCTAGGTCTTTTCTGGTTCCAAATAAATTTTAGGGTTGCTTTCTCTAATGCTGTGAGACATGCTGTTGAAATTTTGATCCGAGTTGCATTAAATCTGTGTAAGAGCTTTGGAAGTATGACCATTTTCACTCTATCGGTTCTTCCTACCCAAGAGCAAAGGATGTATTTCCATCTTCTAATATCTGCTTCAATCCCCTTTTTCATAGTACTGTAGTTTTCAATGTAGAGATCTTTTATATCCTTCATTAGATC
>NW_004955621.1:36506-94860 GCF_000276665.1 Chinchilla lanigera
GGGCGCCGAGCAGAGCAGGAAGTTTGTGCGGAGGTGTGGCCCGGGCTGGGAGTCGGGCACGGACCGTCCTCACCAGAGGACGCGATCCGACGCGGGCCACCCGGGAGCCGGGGCGCAGCCGCCACCCCGCGCCCGGAGCCCAACACCCGCCGGGAGCAGCGGCACCCGCTCCAGGCAACCAAACAGACCCTGGTGACGCCGGCTCTGCGGGCCGGCCGGCGCGGCCCTGCGCCCCCGAGTGGGCCCCGGCCAGGGATCCCTTCGGAACCCTTCCCGGAACTTTTGCGGATCCGAATACGTCCCTCACCGTGCCGCGTGTGTAGTTCAAGTGTGCATTACACAGGCAGCTTCGCGGCGTTGTAGTAGTGGATTCTGCTACTCAGAGGGAAAAGTAAAGAACAGACAGTGTACATTATGTAACTCCAGATCTCTCCGAATTATGTCCCGTAGCTCTCGCTGTGAGGCTGGCAGGGTCATTGGATTTGGGGAAATTCCGTAGATGGAGAATGGAAAGGGACCCAGGTCCGAGGGTGGGAGAAAACATGCTTCCAGCGAACTGAGCGCCGGATCTGGAGAAGTACCCGTCTTTGTTTACAGCAAATGAAGCTTTTATCCGAGCGTTCAAGGTGGGCAAGGCACAGGAATGGGGTCCTAGTAAGCAGGGGGAGGGTGACGATGGCAGGGCTGAAGCTCTCTTGGGGGCCCTGAGACACCGCGAAGTGGCCGAAGACGTGGGTGTCTACAGCTTGCTCTTTCCCATGCCTGGAAACCCAGCACAGTAGCCGCTCGACTTGGAAACTTGTGGGAGTGAGCGTTTGTGGAGGAAGCAGAGAAGAAGCCCCTTCCCATCACCATCCAGATGAGCTTGTTAGAATTGTACGTGCTTTACAGTTATAGCACGTAGCCTCCCAGTTTTAGGCATCCCGCCTGCCTTAGGGCGGAGGGCGTGGAAGCCCGAGAGCAGAGGGATTTGGAAAGGAGTGTTTCCTGGTGCTGGCGGCCAGGTACCTTTGTGAGCCTCTGGTGCCGTTGGAGAACTCAGAAAGCGCCAGAGGGTGCTTGTGCCTTCACATCCGGGTTCTCCCTGGTAACATCCCCAGCTCTCTTCTGAGAGTGAACAGTGGGTTGAAGAGTAACTGATTTCCCCGGCCGGGGCCAGTGCTTCTCAGAAATCACATCTCTCCTTCCCTCTGGGGGAGTGGGCTGAGGTATGTGAGGGAAGCTATAGGCCCCTGGCTGGTGGGCAGGAGCACCCTGGTGGTGGCTGTGCAGGAGAGTCGTCTTCCCGTCCTGTATGCATGCGGGGACTTCAGCCACTGAGAGTCAGACTTAAGCGTCAGCATAAGGCTTAGGGGCAGCTCCCAGATGTGGCCAGTGGCAGGAATGTCTAAGTGACTCTTGACCAAAAGGTGAGGCGTGTCCCTTGCAAGAAACATCTCCCCCTCGTCCCTTGGTGCTGTTTTAATGACACAGTGTTGGAGTGCTGGTCAGGGTGCCCCGTGGCTTGCTCATGGTGAACTCATTCCCAAGTTTGGTGCGTTGGAACACTTATTTCAGATGAAAGAACAAATTTGGTACAGAAACTAAGATAATAAGAAATGTTTGAAGTTTCTAAACCCACAATGTTACTTAGCATTTTCTAGTTTAGCATTACCTGATAGAAAGATATGATCCGTATATGTAATTTAAAATGTTTAGTAGCCTTGTTAAAACATAAACAGCTAAAATTAATTGTAAAACTTTATTAAACCCTATGTATTCATCATTTCCACATTTAAATGTTTTCAGCGTTTTGCTACTAAGCCTTTGAAATCAGCACATAGGTAACATTGCCTGCCCACCGTAGTTTGGATTAGCCACACTTCGGGCCTTGTGACCCCTGGGGCTAGTGCTGTACTACTCTTTTCTAACAGCCCTTGTGCTGATGAATTACTGATGGGATGGGGAGTGCTTGTGAAGCTTTGCTGTGCTGTGGGATCTCTGGAGCTGTAATGCCCTCTGCAACTATATCACTTTCACTGGGGTTAGTGAGGCTGTAATAGTGCTTCTTCCCTCCCGGTGGTGCGGGCATCTCATCGCCAGCACGGTGCCCCATCCCTACCCACCCCCAGGAGTGCTGCAGGGCAAATTCTCCAGAAGCTTTGGGGAAACTGCTTAGGCCAGTCCTGCTAGCTCCTCCATCCTCACCAGCGGAGCTCACACCTGGAGCTGTCTTACCCCTCATCCCCACAGCTCTGGCTTTGGGTGTCTCCCTATCTGTGTGAGGGGGCATCAGGTCTTCGAGCTTCGAGTCAGCCTTGCTCGTGGGCTGCCGATCCCCTGACTCAGTTTCTGCAGACCATACTGCAAGCCTGGGGCATCTGGGGGAGGAAGCCCGGCAGTTCTCATAGCTGGTGCCCACTGGAAGGGGCACATGAGCCACAAGGAGGGACTTAGTGGAAACCAGTTTCTAGTCCACCTGTTCTGATGCCCACAGGCCACGAAGTAAGTGGCCTCGCCCTGGAGCGATATACACATTGAGCAATAACTACTGCCCCACTCCTCCTTTTGGGATGTAATGTGTGTGAATGACTTTGCCAGGCAGCATGACCCCAGAATTTTCCAGTAGACAACACAGAGAAGGCAAGAACATGGGTGGGCCAGCAGGCAGGACTTGGAGCTGAGCTATGGCTCCCGGGGCAAAACGTGCTTCCAGCATCCCTGCCCCAGAAATAAGCTAGCAAACAGCAACAGGAAAAACACGTCTTTTCATGACCAGTAGTCTCAGGCAGTGGAAACTTTTTTTTACTGCTCAGTTAAGAAACAGCTGTGGTTAGGTCCCTGCACCTGCCGGGTCCCTGAGGCTCCCTGCACCCCCAGAGCAGGTGGCCCGCTGAGCACACTGATCTCCTCAGAGGAGGCACATGGCCCGGGCAGGCAGGCAGGCAGGCATGGTCTCTCCTCTACCACAGCTGGCCAGCCTTGTCTAGCGTCTTACGCTGGAGAAGTAAGGCAGGTGAGGCAGGTTCCAGGACTTTTTCTCCTTCCTCCTCTGCATGAGGCCTGGGTCCATGTGGCCGGCAGGCCCTGGCTGTGTGGATGGCTCCGCAGTGTGGCTGTGGCAGCAGAGGGTGCGGGCTGACCCTGCTTAGGCAGGTCCTCCACTCAGAGCCTCCCTGCCCTCAAGCCAGCCTCTGTCCACGCTTCCCCTCTGCAGGCCCAGCTGTCCTCGCTCCGTCCAGGCTCATGTGGCCCAGTGGAGGGGTGCTCTGTGAGTGGAAGCAGTGTCCTCGTCCTGTGGCTTGTGATTTTTATGTATATCAAGCTTAAGGTAGCATCCCCAAAAGGTAGCCTACATTCTCTGGACCTTCTGAAGCCACCTGGGTGCCCTGGCTGTCAAAACAGGAAGCGGTGTCTGAAGTGAGCGCTCATGCAGTGAAAGCCATCCTTGCCTGTCCTTCCTGTGAGCTGTGTGTAGCCAGGAGGGCAGTGCTGAGTGTAGGTGAGACTGTGTGGTCTGAAGACCACAAGGAGGCCTGGCCCTCAGGAGTAGAGGGTCTAAAAGACTTGATTTTTACCGGTCTGTGGGCCTTGGCTGGGCTGCTGGGTTGAGCCATACTCCTTATGGTCAGTCTGCAGCCCAAGTCTAGATAGAGCCAGCACTGGACAAAATACCAACATACACAGCATCGTCGAAGAGAGAAGGGTTACTTTGGCTCCTGGTGTCAGAGCTCAGCGTGTGGTTGGTTGGTCAGGGCAGGACCATCATGGCGAGGAAATCTGTTCCCCTCCAGGGTGGCCGAGGCAGAGAGCAGATGGCGGCCAGAGAAACACACCCTTCAAGGGCTCACCGCCAGTGGCTGCCTTCCTGTCCTGGGCCTTGTCAGCCGCGTATCCAGCTATGACCTCATCGTGGGTGAATCCATTGACCCATGATCCAGTCACCTTCCCACAGCCCCTCCTTGGGCTGGGACGTAGCTCGGTGGCAGCTTGCTCGCCTCGCACACACAAGACTCTGGGGTCAACCCGTGGGATCACCCCCCAAAAACCTCACCAGAACCCCCTAACAAAGTCCCCACCTCTGAACACGTGTGTCGAACCCTAACTGGAACCATGTTTTCTGAGCTGCCATAGGGGTATGTGGGTGACAAGCCTGCGTGTCCCTGGGGAGGGTGGGAGCCTTTTACATCGTTGTTGTGGCAGACTTGGGGCCAGATGTGGGCTCTGCTCAGCTGCCCTCTCAGCTGTGTGGATCTCATCTCCATCCATGTGATGGCAAGAATACCAGCACCATGTTAGCTACCATTTTCAGTCTGTCAAACCCGACCCTGTTGTAGGTGCTTTACATGTCCTTTATCTCCTCCCTGCCTCCACCCTGACCCCACGTGTCAGATCACTGCACAGGGAAACTAAGGCTTAAACATTCAGTGAAGCCAGGTGTGGTGGTGCACACCTGTGATGCCAACACTTTGGGAGGCTGAGTTCCACTCAGGCGACTTGGCAAGACCCTGTATTGAAATAAAAAATATAAAGGTGGGGATGTAGCTCAGTGCGAAGGCCCTGGGTTCAGTCCTTAGTGACACACACACAAGCACACGCATGCAGAGAGGAGAGAGAAGAAAACTTCCTGACCACCTCCCGGGGGAAGAGGTGTGTGGGCGGCCAGGCCAGGGCTCTGCTTGCAGCGGTCTCCGCAGCTCACTGGTGTTGGTCCCCTCCTTGGGCACTGACGCTCGGGCTCCTTCTCCGTCGTCACTGTGCTCTGATGTCCACATGTGATGTGTTTCCAGTACCTGTGTGCCTCAGGACAGCCCGGGGGAGGGACGTGCATGCTCAGAGTAGGTGCCTGTGAGGGCGGGACAGATGGCTCTGTCAGCTCTCTCTAGGCGGAGACAGGACGCTCGCAGTGGAGGGGCTAGACGGGTGGGCTGTGTCCCAGGGTCCTTGCGTCATCCTCTGCTCCAGCGCCATTCCCAGTGTACTCTCGGGAGCCTTGAAACTGTCATTCCCATGGCAGAGTTCACTGTGCCCTGTGTCCGCCAGCGGGGCGAGGACCTCCTTGCTTTCCATGCTGTGGCTATTGCCCTGTTGCCTCTGGGGACAGCACAAAGAAAGGAACCAAGTTAACCCCATGAGCAGGGCCTGGCTTCTGCCCACAGTTCACATCTCCTCCCTGGGGTAGGTATCCTTGGAGAGAAGTCTCTGTCCTCACCAGGCCAAGCCTGGCTTGTAGGACATGGAGCCGCTCTGCGGCAGGCAGGAACAAAAGCAGGCCCTTTTGAAACTCAGCCTGTGGTTTGTCATATCATAATCCTTAAGTTTGAGAAATGCAAAACTCGGAGGCAGAATTGTAGGGTGTGCCTGGGGGTCTGAATCCCTCAGCCAGGGGGACGTGGTAGGAAGGTGTGCCCTTGGAGCTTTCGCGTTCCCATTTCTGTCTTCTTTGGGAGGGAAAATAGCTACTTCAGGAGATGGAGGTAAAGTACCGAATACGCACTGGGCCAGCCTATGCCGCGAGCGCAGTGTGGAGCAGGGTGGTTCTGCTTGGGCAGCTGTCAGTGGCTTTTCGCTGTGCTCTTGTTTCCAACTTGGCCTCATTTTGATTGCCTTGTCACCATGCCTCACGGGAGCTTCCTAGAGTGGAGCCACATCAGTGATGGCATTGTCTCTCCATTGCCTACAGAAGAAAAGGCCCAGCTCTTTTGACACATTCAGGACCCTGTTGAGCCTGTGGCCAGAGATTGCTGGTGGCTTCAAGCCAGAGCTTCAGGGCTCACAGACTGCAATGGTCATGGTGCAGGTGAGGCTCGGGGGGGCAGTGAGGAAACGTAAAAGGTTGGAGGAAGAAGCACTTGGCATATAGGTGACTGGGAGAGGGGGAGGAGGTTGGCCCAAGACTGCCAGGGCACACATACCCACCGTAGAGCATATGACAGAAGTAGCTGTCTCAGCTGACTGGGGGTGGGGAAGGCCCTGCTCTCCCAGTCCTCCTCGTCCGGGGCACCTGGGATCAGTCCCCAGGGGCCCAGGGGCCAAGTTTGGAGATGGCCTGCTTCGAGAGCCCAGGCACAGGGGAGGCTGAGTGGTCAGTGATCGCGTCCTTGGCATGGGCTGCAGGGGCGCAGGGCAGAGTGCGTCTGGCGGCTGAATGGGTAGGACTGAGCACACTTGGGGAGGGATGTGGTCCCCAGAGTCACCTGTAACACTGCTGATGAAGACTTGTGCAGCTATAGATGGCCTTCCTTGTTGTGGAAGGGGCCATGTTTGTGGATTGTCTGCAGGAGCACCACTTTGCTGTGTTCCTCAGGGGAGTGTTGAAGGACGAATCCCTCTGCTGGAACTGAGATGTGGTGCCTGGAAGTCACTGGTTGCTGCTGCCCTAGTGACAGTCTTGTGCTCAGGCAAAGAAGACCCAGGCTCCAGAGCTTCCCATGGCCCATTGTTGGCATCTCCTCAGAAGCAGTAGCTTCATCTAAGAGGCAGCTGGAGGTGCTGGGTCTCTACCTGGCCAGAGCAGGACCCATGGGTTGCAGGACAGGGTGGTGGCTTTGGCTGTACTGTTGCTGCTTGTCCTGCAGCAGCAGGACTACATGCAATTGTTGTTTTTTTTTTGTTGTTGTTGTTGTTTTTTTTTTTGGTTTTTCTCCGGTACTGGGAACCGAACTCACGACCTTGTGCTTGCCAGGCAGGCGCTTTTGCCGCTGAGCTAAATCCCCAGCCCCACTACATGCAATTGTGACAGGCCACGGCCTGGCCTGTGGGAGCTGACACTCTAAGGAAAATTGGCGTTTCTGCCTCATGATTCTCTCCTGTAACTAAGAGCCTTGGAGTGCAGCAGGGTGCCCAGCATAGGGAAGGAAAACAAGCCTGTCTTCCGATTGCTGGTCCTCGTGGCAGACACAAGCTGGCGTAGCAGGTGCCAAGCCTGGGTGAAGTGACCTCTTGGAGCTTGACACAGGAGTAGCTCACCTTGAGAGTAGGTGCCTGGACTGTGTCCAGGAAGGATTTCTGGTGGAGGTGATGTTCACATTGAGCTCTGAAGGATGGCATTAGCCCTCTGCACACTTTTGGGAATTATGACCTGACATCTTCAGCTTCTCTTATGGTCCAGCGTAAGACATGACTACATTTTCTATTTATATGAACGCATGCAACACATTCTTTTTAGAGCCAGGCGAAAGTTGCCTCATCTAATGATCCAGCATGATTATTTTTATTACTGAAGACTTAAAACACTATTTCATAGCCCACTTGGCTGTTGGGAATCTTAGACCAGTATCCCCCTTGGAACAGGAGAGGTCTGGAGTCCTGCAGGGCACTTACCACACAGTGTTGCTGTAACTTGCCATTTCAGGTGCAGCAGTGATACTAGCCCAAATTTCTATTCTCCTTTGCCACAAATTCACAGATAGACTCGTTCTTACTATAGATTTAGCAGCCTCAGTATACAACCGTCTTAAGAACTTTCACCATTTTACTTAAATCACCTTCTGGCTTTTTTTTTTTTGGCACATCTGAATTGCCTGCATCACCACTGTTAGCTTTGGGGAGACTGTTAAAGAGTTACTTGGACACGGATAGTGCAGAACCACAACAACCAGTCCGACAACCAGCATGGCTACCAAGTGACAAACTGATAGTATGTTAAGCATGGGTACAGGAGACAAAGGAATGACCTGTGTACTGGGTAGGACACAGCTGGATAGCATGAGATTCCATCATGCTACTTAGAATAGTGTGCAATTTAAAGCTGAAGAATTGCTTTTTGAGGCATTTCCCATTTAATATTTTGGGCCACTGTTGATCACAGCTAAGTGAAACCACCGAAACAAAACCAGACCAGGAGGACTGCTGTACTAAATTCAGTTTAAATAGGGACGTTCTTTTAGGGAGTGTGTGTGTGTGTGTGTGTGTATGTACGTGGCACTGAACTTAGGGAGTGCTGAGCTATCTCTGCATCCCTTTTTGTTCACTCATTTTTTATTTTGAGATGGGGTCCATATTGCCAAGATTGTCCCTGAACTTGTCATCCTCTTGCCTTAGCCTCAGGACTAGCTGAGACTGCAGGTGTGCACCAGCATGCTGGGCTCCTTGTAAATTTTTTGTACATTCTCTAACACTTTGGAAATTTTACCTTTGTCTTTTTATTGTTGTTTAAGTGGACTAGGGTTTTATTATGTTTTGCACAAGCCCTTCAGGTCCATTTTGCAAGCTATCATGGTCACAATAATTTGTCAGCATTCTAAATTCTGTAGAACTGGAATGTTCTGAAGAGCTCAGGATAGATGCTGGCTTTGGATATTTGGGTTGCTACTGCACATTTCCTGTCCACAGTCACTGCTGCCTGAGCTTGAGTTTGGAGTTCTCGATCTTACGTGAAGATACTGGCCAATGGCTGATAGGGCAGGATTGGGGTTTCCCTGTTTTGTGGGCACTAGAAGAGGAATTCTTCCCTAGCCCAAGTACAGACTGAAGCTGGTGATTCGGAACTGTAAATGGTTAGAATGGGGAAGTAGTGGGTATCATTTAGGCCAGTCTTATTTGATAAACCCATTTGGGTTAAAGAATCAGTTTCTGGTTGCATAAATGGCCAGTGACATAATGAGATAACATTAGTCTCCTGATTATAATTTCAAAGTCCGTATGTATTAGTTTAAGGATTCTTCGACCTTTCAAACTGCTCACCTGGCTTGCGTTCTGCAAGGAGTGCTGGATAGGAGGCTTTAGCCATTCCCTAGCTGGATGGCGGTGCCAAATCAGTGGGTTTTCATTGAGCTTAGTTACCCAGCAGTAAATGGAGATGGTGTATTTGTTTCGTTGCTTCACGGGTAACTTTCTACCACCTCAAGGACAAACTGTTGGCTTATGTGACCTCTTCTCCTTCCTCACTTCAGCCGAAGACGAAGATTCTTTGGGCCTGGGCAGATCGCGCCACCCATTCTTCCTCTCAGTTCTCTGAGTGCTGACTGTTTCCGCTTGCCCCATTTCCTTTGGCAACAGCAACACTTAGAGGTTTTTCTGTGGGTCTTTGTGGGGTTCCTCTTCATGAACCACCATTCTTTTCCTTCTTTTTTTGACCTTCACTCTTCCAAAGTTAACTGCCCTTTGATATGGATTCACAGTTATGTCCACAGTGGTTGACCTGAAGCCAAGTTCTTGGTTTATAACAAGAAAATACTGTCCTGAGAAACACATCTGCTGTATGTGGACTATTCATCTCACCTTGGGGGCCCCAGAGGGACCCACTACATTAGAATAACTTGTTCTAAAAGGCTGGCAGCAAGTTTAAAGTTTATACATTTTTATCAGAAGGATTATGCTTCTGTGGCCATTCAGTTATTTACAAAAAACCACCCATGTGTATGTAAATCCTTATCCATAATAGGCTCTAAAATAGTCATTTTGAGCTGTCATCTTCAACTAGACCAGCAAGCAGTAGCTTCTACATTGCTCTTCTAGCAAGGAGTACAAGTGGGATTTTCTCTGTTGGGGAAAGCAGGGCTGACACTGACTCATTTCCATCACTTACTGGTTTATGAGAACTTGGCCAAATTCTCAGTTTCCCTGAGCCTATTTTGCCAACTGTAAGAGTCATTACTATTTCATCTCAAGAAGTTTGAGAAGAGAATGTGGAAGCTTGGGGATAGGTGCTATTGTTTCACTACTGTCTTTTCCACTTGTTTTGATCCTGCTGGACGGCCAGCCATGTTGGGAAGTTAGCGAGCCATGTGCTTGGCTTCTTCACACCTAAACCTCTCACTGCCCTGTACTGGTGGGAGAGCTACTGTGAGGTATGCAGACCCTTGTAAACTTGTGCAAATCCTTGGAGCTCAGAGAGCAGGAATTCTTGCATCTCAGAATATACCAGAGGAGTACAGTTGAGCCTTTCTCACAAGGCAGAAGCAATGGGAAGTCCTATTGATACTGTCTTTGTGCATATTTTCTCATATTCCTATTTATCCACATTTGTCTTATATGTAAATTTATGGATTGTTACTTTTCAAACAGTCCTAATTTCTTTTTTTTTTTTTTTTTGGTTTTTCTCCGGTACCGGGAACCGAACTCACGACCTTGCGCTTGCCAGGCAGGCGCTTTTGCCGCTGAGCTAAATCCCCAGCCCAAACAGTCCTAATTTCACACTTGTGTTATAGTGATGGTAAGATCTGTTCTGAGTCTTCTAAATGGAATGTGGGTATAGTTCAGATTTGTTTGCTTTGTCCCATGACCTTTGAATTTCAGGGGCCTTGATCTGTAGAGTTGGTTTTTCTTGGCTATGTCTGGCACACAGTTGGCTTTTCTATACCCTTTCTGTACCATTCAGCTTTGCCTCTGGGACTCAGTCTTTGGATTCTTATTTGAAAAGCAAACAGTTTGGAAATGACAGTTCCCTTGCCCCATGCCTCTCCCACCCCTGAAATTTTGTTTACTGGCTATTCATATTCCATATGGGGTTCTTTGCTAACAAAGGTGTTACCACGACAATCTGTAAAGACAATTGGTTCACTGGACTCAGTTCTGAGTTCTTTTAAATAAGACTGGTATTCTCAGTGGCTGTAACTTAGTGTTTCCTAATGAAGTCTTTAAAAAACCTTATTTTGTAATTTTGTAACTAGCTTTTATTAATCTATTATTAACCTCAGGAATCCCTGGTTTTAGAGTTCCTTCTAACTTGCTGTATGGCTTTTGGCAAATGATTAACCATACTGGGCCTGAATTTGCCTTAACCTGTAAAATTAGGATGAGATCAGAAGCTTTTCAGACTAGTTCTATGAAGTTGCTTGGGGTAGGGGATCAAAATGAGAAAAGTAGGTAGGTGTAAGAACAGGCTTTTCCATTAAATCATTTCAGTTGAAGGCTTCTGCTATTAAATAAATTGGAAAAAAAATAATCACTGGACTACATGGTCTTTGGGATTGCACCCTTGGCACTGTGGTCTTTTTTTTTTCTTGTAGCCCAGGTTGCCCACCTCAGCCTCTCATGAGTGCTGGATGACTGGTGTGCACCATGCCCAGCTGTGATCCCTTTCCATAGTGGTATGTTTTTAGATTAGACAAGGACACTGTATCCCTAATGTACGCCCAAACTCATCACAGTTCTCTTTATCGTCCAGTCCAGTGTCTGATGGTTTCTACCGAAGTTCTGGCCTGGCAGTCCCAGTCTTCATCACCCTAGTGTAAATCACCTGTCCCTCCAAGAAACTTTCCCTCATTGGCCCAGTTTTCTCAGGGTGCCCTGTCGTTTCTGACTCCACTGTACTGTCTGCGGTGTACAGGCTCAGGAGGGCAGCAGGGCTTGGTCTCTGTATCTCTAGCACCCAGTGCCCAGCACTGCATACCCTGAAGGTGCCAGAAGTCCCAGTCATGTGCTTCACACACTTTTCTCTTTCAGGACCGAATCATCAATTTGGTTGTTGGCAGCTTCACATGCTTATTGATTCTAGTAAGTAGTTTGGATTTTGTACTTCACCTAAGCTCTTAGCTACAGTTTTGAAAGCTTCATTATAGGGCAGTTAGTCCTCAGTAAGTCAAAATGTTTTTATTTTATAAAACTGCATCTGGCAACCGAAGCAGCTATTTTGATTTTTACTTTAATTTCCCAGTTGAGTATATGAAATAGTGTAAGTTAGACAATTAAGTTTGCCATATTCACCTGCTCTAGTAGAGTTATAAAAATGTTAGTGATTACTATCTATCCCTTCTGCTATCACCCACTATAATGTCCCATTTCTGTTAATACTTTACATTTACCCTTTAGTCAAGTTTTAAAAGATCTGATCAGTACATAGTAATTTTTCATCCTGTATAATATGGTTGAGTCTTATCACAGTATAAACACAGCTATATTTTCCATAGTCTGATAATGACAATTTAATTACTATTTCTTCAGAGAATAAGTTTTAGTGTTTTTTCTCCTTTACTTCTCAATAAAAAGAATGGGCATAATGCTGTAACTATGACAGAAACAGATGGGTATTTTAAACCTATCTTTCAGTGTTTTTTTCATAAACTTAATAAGTAAAGCCAACTTTGAATACATTTGTTTTTGGTACAAGTATTCAAAATAGGATGGTTAGCCCTCTTTCTGTACAGTTATCAATTCTAGGAATGATTTTTATGTGACCTCTAACATTTTGTCTCCTTTCATTTGTGGGGGAAAAGCTTGAAAAGAAGGAAGTATTAAAGAAATAAACGTATTTTCAAATACTATGCTATAGAAAGCAAACCTAGGGTGGATATGACTTTATAGTACGCAGCATTTTATAGTATTGCCTTGCCTAGACGCAGGCTGACACATCTTCGGTTTCCCCTGAAGTCCTGACATCTCTTCTCTCCATACAGGTAACGCTGATCAGTGCTTTTGTTTTCCCTCGCCTACCTCCCAAACCACTGAATATATTTTTTGCGGTCTGCATCTCTCTGAGCAGTGCTACAGCCTGCATACTTGTGAGTACTACTGGGATTCCGACAGCGCACTCGAGGCCCTCAGTGGCAGTGCCCTGGACAGAAGAGCCCCAGCCCGAGTCTACATCAAGGGGCTTGTACCCTCCCTTCCCCAACACAGTTCTTAATTAGTTCCACATTGTTTTTCAGAAGTACTACTTGAGTTGCCTTCTTTTCAACTTTAAAGGAGAATTTTGGTTTTTTCGATAGCTAAAAAGCGGAAGGGTGAAAATACTTTAAGGGGCCAAAAATGTGGTATACTTTACTTATCATATTCACTCAAGGACTACGTGAATACACAGGGTTCGACTAGAGCTCTTCAGGGAAAAGATAGCACTCTGGTTCTGTATATTTTAATCTATGTGCTTACCTCCCTGAGTGGAGGTAATTTTCCAAAATTTGCTGGGAAACTTAAAGTGGCCGTTGTACTGTGGTCACAAGAGTGCTACATTTTAGCAAACTAAAAAGAAAGATGGTGGAGGCTTTTCATTGTTCAGTCATTCAGTAGTTGGTTGTTTTAAAGTTTCCAAATGCAGAATCAAAATCTTAAACCCTTAAAAGCAATGGTTTTGAATCACATAGGGCTTAGTTCACAGTAGTAATTCATTTCATTCAAGTTAAAATTGAACTAGTTGTGTTACACTCCCATACCCTGAGAACAACCAGCCCACACCACTCTGGAAGCCTTCCTGCCCTCCCTGCCCCAAGCCTGTGTGACCCACACCAAGCTGCTCAAATCTGAGTATGTACAGTATTTTGCAAGCTCTGTTGTATACTGCCAAAGTCTGAACTGATGAAAAGGATGTAAACCTCCTTCTCCCTTGTAAGTAGAATTTACCCAAGTACACTGAGAGACGTATTCCTGGATAGCTTGCCAAACAATTGGTTAGAACGTGGAGGAAAGTAAACTGAGGTACTACGAGTAAGTATGACCTTGGGATGTGGACTCAGGTAGTACTACTTGAATTATACTGAATGAAGGCAGGAAGAATAGTAAGACTCATCTGCAGAAATACTGATAAAATTAATGCAAAAACAATTAGTTGTGTTTTAAGTTTTAACAGCTGGCCCGATGGCTATTACTTAAAATTTAATTTGATTCTTCTTTCAGATCTACTGGTATCGACAAGGAGACTTAGAACCGAAATTTAGAAGTTTAATTTACTATATCTTATTTTCAATCATCATGCTGTGTATATGTGCAAACCTATACTTCCACGACCTGGGAAGGTGAGGCTGTCAAGAAGAGACCCTGACCAGGGCTCTTGAGAACTACCTGTGAGGGCAGGAGAGACTGCTGGGCCAGGTGCATGGACCAGTCTCCTACAGAATGCTGACACGTGACTTCATGTGAACTATAAATCTCAACTCTCTCTTGTGAGGGAGATGCATCACAGATCTCTTCGCTTTTTCTTTAAGGAGCTGATGTGCACTTAAACATTCCAACCTTACAGTTCAAACAGCACAAGTAATTTTCACTTTTGAAATTAAAATTTTTTACGACTGCATGGTAAAGGCTCACAATCTTGCATTTTAAGACAAATATTCCTTTATTTCTGTTAAACTGAATATACAATAATTGTTCCCTAGGCAACCAACTCTTGCTTGTCACTACAATTTCACGTTAACAAAACACAGATGGTGAAAAGACAACTTTGATTGTGAAGATCTAATTACAATAATAAATAAAATAATTTATACAAGTTTTTTTGTGACTTTTCTATAGGGGTCATATTCATTTAAGCCCTAAGAAGCTAGTATTGGCTTAACCTTTCTCTAGTATAGGAATGACTCTTGATTTCTTTCCTTTTGTTACAGAAGCAAATTTTGTTTTTTAAAACTGCCTGAGAGGGAGAAGTTATATTGTACCCCAGGCAGCTGATGCACGCAGTGAGGGGGAACCTCTCAACCCCTCTTTAGCTGTGTTCTAGGTCACTTAAACGGCAAACGTGTCATAAAGGGTTGTAGTATCAGGGACTGCCAACGTCCCCCGCTTTCTCCATCTGGTTCAGTGTTCCTTCGGAGTATGTGCTGCCCAAGTAAGCACAGCTTAACTTTACTTGAAAGTGCTAAGTCTGTAAACTAACGACAGTGGTTTCTGCAAGGGGTGAAGACACTCAGCTGCTGGTAGGTTTTGTTACTCCCCTGACCCACATTCCCTCTGGAAGCCCTAAGACCTGTAGGGAGTTCCCAGGACTTTGTAATGCGTTCCTCTTGCCCTGCCACGTTAGCTTCCACTGTCAGCAGTGGGTGAACCAGAAGTAACTGCCACACAGTCTCCTCCCAGGTCTCACTGTATACTGGTCAGGTCTCAAACTAATCCTGCTTAATCTTTCTGAAGGTCATGGATAAACTCTAGGCCGTGCTGATACGATGTCCCTGAAATGTACCCGGGCCTGCTTGAGATGGAGAGTGCCGCATCTGATCTGTGGAGATAGGCAGTTAGCTTTGGTGACATGGAAAACTTGTCAGGAGCCTGGAGTGAATGAGATTCCCTCCTGCAAGTAACACAAAACATGGGATCCACACTCCACGCGGCCACACAGGTCGTAAACTGAACCTCAGATGGACACGCAGAAGAGGTAAAAGTCGTAGCAGCAACAACGTGCACGGCTAAGCACGACAGCTGTTCAGAAGCCAGAGGAACAGTAGAGGAAGCCTCCTGGGGGTTGCTCCTGCTTCTTTGGAGACACTGTAATGCACAGTGTGGCTTCTTCGCTGAACTACCTGTGTCTAAGAATTACCTAGTGGCAGTTCACCAAGTCCTCATCCTCATCCTTTGAGTCTTCAGAAACCGGACTGCCCAAGGATGATCCAATGATGTTTGACTCTTCCTGATGGTGTTGCAGTATGGGATCTGGAAAAGTTGAGTTTCAGGTTAGTTTTCAGTGTGCGTTTGCATACATACGTTTTCTCTAATCCACTCCAAGAATTTAAATAGTCTACTGAAGAGTAAGATTTAACTGAGAAGTCTATTGCTGGACCAGGAAAAGACTAAACAACTAAATTAAAAAACTGCCTGATTCTCCCACCAGATTTATCAGTCACATCATACAAGTTGTAGTACGGTACCTGTTAGTGTTGTCAAGGGCAAGACAGATTCAGCATCTATAACATCAGATGCCTGGATAAAGCCATGTGGTGAAGGAACGATAAGTATTGTTTCATCATCAATTGTTGTTTGATCAACTTGTTCTACTATGGTGGGAGACTCTAAATCCTAAGTAATATTTAAAGAAAGAAGAAAAACAACTTGAAAGAACAAATCCAGGTATAGGTCACCTGTATGCAGAGGAAGCAATGCTGTGAACATGAGGGCCCCACGCTGAAGCCTAAGAACCATCTGACTCCCCACACTCGGGAGGGGTTCCAAGGAGCACCTGCCACGCTGCTGCTGGGGAGGGAAGAGGTCACATGAGGTGGTGTGCTGCAACAGTAGTCTCATGCTTCCCTGAAAGCCACAAGAAATCCCTGGCTACCCACTTCCACCAGCAACACCATGCTGGGTCATTGACACTGGTGCAGCAAAGATGGGACTTTGCACTGGGGACCCACAGAAAGGAAGAACTGCACGGAGTATGTCTAAGACCCTTCCAGAGCACTCTGCTAGGCACAACTTACCTCAGTAACATAAGCACTGGTCAAGTCAGAGGGGGACCCTTCTTGCTTAAGGTCGGAGTCAGAGATCTCTTCTTCTGTTCTGACCATAACACTGTTCATCAGTTCTGTGCTGTTTTGGTCATTGAATTTGGACACATGAGCGTCATTATATGATGGTGCTAGAGTCATTTTAGGCTGATGAATCTCATCTGGGAAAGTGTCTGCTTCCAGTGCATCAGGAAAATCAGACGACTGCATGTCGCTGTCTACTGTGAGCTCCGCCTGGGATAATGAAGTGAGGTCTTCTGTAGCAACAGTCTGGATGATGACTCTGGGAGTGTGGCACTGCACTGTGACATTGTCACTTGTGTTCAACAGATGTTCTGGCTATAAAGCATCAAAGGAAACTGTCAGTGGCAAAAGCAGGAAGTACTGCTAGAGCTGAAGTTACCCAACAGACAATATCTGCAGGGGAGATCCCAGTCCCTCCCAGGAGCCGCAATGTTTTCATCACTTGAAGCATAATGGCTCTGGAGACGGGGCCCTCTCTCCGTTAAATTCCCACCTCTGTGTACATCCCTCTCACAGAAAAAGATAGAGGGGATTAGACATACACCCCAGTGAAGGGAGGAAGGTGGTGCAACTGTGACAATGGTGCTTGTATCTTGTTCAACTAACCCTAGCCTGTAACTGATACTCAAAAATCAAGAAAAATTGTGCAACATACGGATAAAGCATGAACAATGATCTGTTCGGGAGAAGCAGGAGCAGCGGCTGTCAGGGTTACCGTGGGGCTGGCAGCCAGAGTCAGGGGAAGCCCTTGGCTTGAGCTTGTCTGAAGCAGGTAGGTGCCAGGTGTGCCAGTGGGCTGCAGATGGAAAGACTACAGGGAAAGGACAGAGAGATACTTCAACACAAGTAACAGACAACTAGAGCCACCTCTGCCTCTGAACATGGACCCACTTCAACTTAGTGGCCACAAGTGGACTCTCCAGCCCCAGTCCTAAAGGTATAAACAAGTAATGAAGGATGAACTACTCAGTACTCCTCTGTCTCACACCTCTCTCCAGGAGGCACCTGTCCTGCCCTTTGCTGTCTTTCACTGCCTGGTCTCAGCTGGCTGTATGTTTGGGATGCCCACACATGTGCATCAACCAGCATGGCCAAGCACCATTCTTTAATCCTGCCCACAGCACGGCAGGACTGGCCATCTAGTATAAACAAAGCAAGCTTTATGATTTGGAAGAGGTACAACAGCAGTGTTTACTTACTTGAACACATTTTTTTATAGTATAATTTCAAGAAATATTTTTTGTATTAGGGGAAAATTTATCAAAATAGCAATTAGCAATGTTCTCTTGAAGGAAGATGATGTTTATCTGAAAAGCTATTAACTTGTACTTATCTTCTGAGGTTCTAAAGCATGACAAAATTATTCCCTAATGAACTTTCCATACTACAAGCTTCTATTGAATTAAAGTTGGGCTCACCCCAGCAACTGAGAGAAAATACCTGCACTTTAGATGGGGCTTCTGTCACCTTTGAAATCTCCTATACACTGAATCCCTGAACTCAGATTTCCTTGTTCTATGGGGATAATAATCACCTCCCATGGAAAGGGTTGCAGAATTAGTGATTTCGAGAGTGCTTATCACTCAGTCAGGACTCAATTTCTCTGGCCTTTCCATGGAAATGAAAGCTGTTTTCCTCATTTTCCTGAAGGCTACATGCACAATTAACCACATACAATATGGCATTTCTGCAGAAACTTTATATGCATTATGAAAATTACATGCTTTACTTAATACCTTTAAATATGTTCAAGTTTCAGGTTTTTTGTAGCTGAGGTGCTACTATCCTCCCCTATTCAAGTAAATGCGAAATGCACCCAAGTGCTCCTTGACTATGGTAAGTTGCATGGAGATAAGCCCATTTAAGTCAGACCTGCCCAACACACCAACGTCCTGTGTGTCAAGGCGGCTCCGGCACAGTGCTGGCTGTGTGCCCTGTGCTCCTATGGCTCAGTAAGGACCACCCCATCACTGTGACCCCAGTGGAACCTCCAAAGACCCATGTCCACATCCAGCTTTTCCTAGGAGTTTTTCTGTGGACAGGTTGTTTAGAAATTACAAGACTTTCCCGAAGTGGCTAACCCCTTCAGGCTGAGAGTATAGCTCTGTGTCCCCGTGCTGGAAGTGTTCCTGAGTCAGTACTACTGAACGGCGCATGACAGACGCTTTACAAACCTCCTCTGATGGTGCGAGCTCGGGCTCAGCACAAACCCATTCACGCATGCTGTCAGCCCTGTTTTTATACATGAAGAACAATTCAAGTAATAAAAGTGGAAGTCTGATTTATGTCTGGCCTGAAATTTTTAATTTCACCTGTTCATATGATAAAAATTTAAAAATTATACCAACTGATCTTATGCATAAAAATGGTCAGAATCTATAGCAAGTATTACTCACTGGAAGAATCTCAAATGCCTGTAGTGTTCCGCTGTTTAGGGTTAGTGTTTCCGAGTCAACAGGAGCAGCAGGGGCTTCTGTTGAAGCTGCAGTAAGAATAAGGACAGTAATAAAAGGTTGGTGGAGCTTCTCCAGTGTACTGAGCTGCTGGGAAGGCAATTTCACATGGCATAATCTGCATGCAAGCCTGAAGTCACTGAAATTTCCTAAAAGAAGTCTAGCAGATTTATCTGGGACGGACAGCATGTAGATCATAGACAAGAGCACACAGAATCAGCCACAGCTGGCCAGTTCTACCCCCTGACAGTTTTACTGGGACATAACCAGACCCATTCATGTTTTTCCTGTGACTGCTTTCACACTCGACTTGAAGACTTGTGACAGACACCACAAAGCTTATGAAGTCTAAGATGCCACTGGACCTTTACAGAAAAGGTTTACCAACCTGTAGTATGCATACGAAACATTTTTAATTGTTAAGAGGAGCACACCAAAGCTAACTGGGAAAGAGAAAGGAAACTGGAAAAACATTTTTCTTGACACTGCAGTAAACAACAGACGTCTGGAGCAGTGGTGTGTGACCCAAGGCCAGGTCCTTCCCCTTGTGACACTGCTTCCTGAAAATGGAAACCTTGGCCAACTCAGGTTCAGACTACAACTGTCCTGCCTCCCCCACATAGCTGCTTTGGGATCAATGGTGCTTTAAAAGCGGTGTTAGATGCTACAACTTCAAAAGCCCATATAATAGGGACTGAACAGACAGTAGCACCCTCCAGAGGTGTCCAGCAAGGCTCAGACTGACCATTGTCTGCCCACGGTTAATGCAGGGCTGGAAACAACGAGAACACGTGACCTCTGTCACAAGTCAAAGTTCATGCAGCCCTGCCCCTAACCTAAAAAAAGAAATGAGTGGATTACAGAATTCTTACTGTATTCACGTATTTTGCCGGGAGAAATAATTTATTTCACACATTTATCCATTTAAA
This sequence comes from Chinchilla lanigera, assembly GCF_000276665.1. NCBI lineage: Eukaryota > Metazoa > Chordata > Mammalia > Rodentia > Chinchillidae > Chinchilla > Chinchilla lanigera. Next base: position 55,980 of record NW_004955621.1, read on the forward strand.
AATGATGGTATGAATGAGTATTAAGGTATTACTTAGGCTGGCTGCCTTCCTAACAGATACTGTCATACTATCAACCCTAGGGAAACTAAAAGGTCTCCATACACAATCAGTTAGGGTTATCTGGACTTTCAGTTGCTTTATAATTCTTGACTATTTAGGGAAAAAAAAACAAAAACCGAGAAGGGCCAAAGCAAATTCTTCATGCTTTATTATACTGGAAAATGGAAAAGCAAATAAATTCAAATTAGGACTTTTTAAGAACTATCATGAGTGTAAATGTCTCTAAGGTCATTTTTCTACTGATTCATTTTTTGGGTGCTATCTGCCACTCAGCTCCACCCTAGACCTCCACAGTTGCTGTATATCCTGACATAGGGTGATAATGGAAGTGTGTGTGTTATTATCCCTGGAAGCGCCACGGATGTTTTGTGGGCGAGGTCAAGGGACCCCGAAAGCATCCTGCAATATGAAGGACAGTTCTGCAAAGACTGGTCTTGCTCAGAATGTCAGAAACTGCCTGGCTGAGGATAACAGTGACTGGTGTACTTGTGGTCAGTGACCTTTTCACGGCAAAGAGCACTATGTAGACCCTCTCCCAAAATGTGACTGACTGCAAGCTAAAGGATGCTGGTTCTCAGAATGTTGCTCTCATTCCCTTTCTGTCACTGCCATCTAAGAGTGATGAGGAAAAGGTCAACTTGGCTTAGAACTGAAAATGTATTCGCCTCCCTTAGTTACTGCTGGGTTCCTATAATCTTATTAAAAGCAAAATTGTCAGAGGCTGAGGACAACAGAAATCCCCGATATAGAAACATTCTTCTGTAGGAAACTGGCTCCTTGCTCCCTGAAGAAAATCTTGTTCAACCCTGCTTGAAAACCTACTTTTATAAACAGTAAGTCCCAACTCATAAACAAGTTCTGTTCTGGGAGAACTGTCCATAAGCCGCTAAAATGAATCTTATATAGTAATATACCCGTCAAAGTTTGCAACTTGAATGTTTGTAAGTCAGGGACTGACTGCCTACCGCAGATCCACCCCCAATCTGTGTGTCTTCTGGTGAAATTTATTAAACACTGTGCTACCCTATGAGTTGTTTCTCAGCTCAACTGACATTTTCAGGCAATTTTCAATTAATCATTAATCTTAATTTCTATTTGAAGGATTAGTTTTTACTCCATCCTTAATTATAAAATTGGGAAAACTGTTTCAGAATGGTTACAGTGCCAGGGTTGTAAGTCCTACCTACCACATGTTTGTTCTTTGCAAATACGAGTTAAACTTTCTAAAAGGCCTTGGATGGGCTTTCTTCTCCACTCGGCTCTAGCAGACCGACAGGCATCAGAGCCATCACCCAAGCCCCACACTTACAGACGTGGGTGATCTGGACTGGGATCTGCAACGCGGCCATGGGGTTGGGGGGTACGGCTGTGTTCTCTTCCAAGCGGGCCACTCGGATCTGAACATGCTGAACACTGGAACTGGAATTACTGTTGGCAACTCCAGGTCCTGACTTATTCTCCAGCAGCAATGGGTTGTTTTTTTGGTTCTCATGTAACTGTTTCAGACCTTTTATTAAGACTGCAGGGAGATGGGGAGACAAAAAGAACACTGACTCTCTGACACCACCGTCGAAGCAACAGGGAGGTGGAGGGTGGGGTAAGGAGGGGAAGTACTGGGAATAGTAACTGTTTACTGGATGTCAGAATTTATCGAAATAACAGTAAAATTATTAAAACCACAACCTGACCTGAAAGCTGGGAAACATTGTCCATCACAACAGATTTTTAAAATTCTTTTCTGGGAGAACTGGGGTCTTGCTATATTGCCCAGGCTCTGGTCTCAAACTCATGGGCTCAAGGGATCCTCCAGCACTGAGTCACTGAAGCATACTGTCAAGTTTTTTTTTCCTATTTTGTAGGTTGTTGCTTCACTTCACTGGTTGTTTCCTTTACTTTGCAGAAGCTTTTTAATTTGATATAACCCCATTTGTTATTCTTGCTGTTATTTCTTGTGCATTTGGAGTTCTACTCAGAACATTCTTGCCTACACCTATGACTTCAAAAGTTTTAACTCCTTTTTTCTTCCAGCAGGTTCAGTGTTTCTGCTTTAATATTTAGATCTTTGAACCACCGTGATTTTAGGTTCATACATGGTAAGATACAGACTTAGCTTCAGTCTGCTCCGTGTGCAGTCAGTCTTCCCAGCACTGTTTACTACAGAGGCTCTCTCGTCCAGCATGTTTTTGGTCTCTGTCAAAGATCAGGGGGCTCAATGTGTCCAGGGTTGTTTCTGCATCCTCTGTTCTGTTCCACTGACCCACGAGTCAGTTTTTATGCCAATACCATGCTGTGTTTGTCACCATACCTTTGTAGGATCACTTGAAGTGAGGTCCTGTGATGTCTCCTACCATTCTGGATTTCTGTTCCACATGAATTTTATGATTGTTTTCCTTAGTTTTCTGAGGAATATTATTGCTATTTAATTGGGACTGCATTAAATCTGTGGATCAGTTTTTGACGTACAGCCATTTTGACAATATTAGTTCTGCTTCTCCAGGAACAAGAGCTATCTATTTTCTGATATTCTCTTTGATCTCTTTTTCTAGAGTACTGTAGCTTTTGTAGTAAAGGGCTTTCACTTCCTTAGTTAGGTTATTCCTAAGTATTTAATTTTTCTTGATGCTACTGTGATGGAACCGGTTTCCTAATTTACTTCTTGGTGAGTTGTAACTCGTGTACAGGAACACTACTGATTTTTGTGTGTTGGCTTTGCATGCTGTTATGCTACAGATTTGCTATTAAGTCTTTTCATCGAGCTTTTTTTGGGGGTCTTCTATGTAAAGGATCAAATAAAATTATAATAATCTGACTTCCTTTCCTACGCATATCCCTTTCATTTTTTTCTCTTGATTGCTCTAGCTTGATGTGCATGCATGTTGAACATAAGTGGGCATCCTTGTCCTTTTCTTGATTTTTTTTTTTCTTTTTTTTGCTTTTCTTGATTTTTGGAGGGAATGTTTTCAGCTTCCCCCATGTGTTAGCTCCCGGTCTGTCATAAACGGCTTTTATCAGGTCCTTCTACTCCTGTTTTCTTCAGAGCTTTTATCATGAATGGATGTTGGATTTTGTCAAAAGATTTTGTTGATCTATTGACATGATCATGTAGTTTTTGACTTTGCTTCTGTTTTTGTGATTCATTAAACCTATCGATTTGCATATGCTGAACCATCCTTGCAACCTACTTGGATGAATTCTTTTGATTCTACTTGCCAAGGTATTACTGAGGACTTTTCTATCTCTGTTCATTGAGAAGACTGGCCTGCAATTTTCTTTTTCAGCTGGGTCTCTATCTGGTTTGGAGATCAGAGTAACACAGGCTTTCAAGGATGAGTTTGGGAGTACTTCTTCCCCTTCAATTACATTAAAGAGTCTGAAAAGTATTAGTGTTATCTCCTTGAAGGTCTTGTAAGCTCAGCAGTGAATTTGGGGCCATCTGGTTCCAGGCTTTTCTTAGTTCATAGTTTTTTATTACTGCAATTTCATTGCAAGTTATTGGATTGTTCAGAATTTTTATGTCTTCTTGGTTCAACTTCGGTAATTGATGTTTTCATCAAGTGAAAATTCATTAGCATTTAATTTCTCTTTGGAAAAATGAAAACGGGAGTTATATATTAAGGGGAATGAATTTAATAACCTAGATTAAACAGATTGCCCAACTTAGTTTAGTGCCTGGGAAACAGGCAATGGAATGCAAAGTACACTGTTTCACTTCAAGCCGATTCAATTTCAGATCTCTACATTGACATAATAAATGAAATCAGAAATTTGTAAGCCTTTATGCCACAAAAGAACTTTATCACATATTTTCCCTAACAAGCCCAGTTAAGATATTTAGAAGTATATAACTCATAAAGTTTATTTAAATTTGAATTTTGAGAAATAAATCTCAGTACAAAAATAAAACATCTTCATACTTTATGTAGAAGAACAAGAATGTGTGAGAATGTATCTGTTTTCAGCTTGCAGGCTTTGGGAACTAAAAATCATATTAACTCTTCTCTAAGGAAGAAAAGACAACTACTCAAGAAACAGGGCAAAAGTGCTACATGGAAACTGGCTCTGACATTTCTTGAGGCAGGGAACTGTAACTCCTAAGGTGTAAACATGGTAATCAAGGGAAGGACTTAAAGTAATACATTACCAGGGAATGAAACATCCTTATGGTTCGCAATCTGCCTTTTGATGGTCCACCATTTACTTCGGAGCCACTGTGGTGAACGGACACTGCTCCATCCCTCAGCTAACAGATCCCAGTTTATGTCATTTTCATCAGCTACATCAAGCTCTGCTACCCTACAGGTTCAAAACAAGCACGTTAGATGGTACACAGTCTCTCCATGAGAGCCCTCCTCTACCTAAATGATGGCGGCACTGGTGATAGACGGCACGGCAGGTGAAGCCCACAGCTGCTCGTGTCCACTGGCACAGGGAAAGGGCTCCACAAACACAGATCTGTGTTCACAGCCAGCAGCTAAGCAATCCAATCAGCACAGCCTTTGCTTAAAAGTATAACCGGTGGGCCAAACTGTAAATAATCAGAAGCAGATGAAGCACTGGGAAGGAAAGGGAGCAGGCTAGATGACACACTGTGTAAGGAAAGCTAAGTTGTACGGCGTTCCAAAGCATTTCTTACAGAGGCTTTTACTAAGTCAATTATCTTTAGATCTGAGCTTTTCTATTTGTAAAATGGAAATGTTTAGCAATGGACTATTTATAAAGATGACTAGTGGAAAAAGAAAATTCTATTAAGAACAAAATTCAAAACAAAGTGATAAAAAGATCAAAAGATCAAAAGATAAAAATACACCACCAACCAAAACACAACCAGTAACAGTACAACTAACTTTGAGGTTTTAAATCATTCATTTTCTAGCTTTAATTGTGATGGTTTTGGTTTTCAGCAGGGACACAATAGTAAGTCTCTTACTTCAGTGTCTTTATCTTCTGGATGGTTTTTTTTTGCTCATTTTGGCTTCCAAGTCTTCATGTTAAAACAACTTTTAGAAATCTTGGATTTCTCTTAACGCCCTTCCTGAATGTGTATAAAGCAGGCGTGTTTGACCTGGTCCACTGTGCCGGTGGCCCCTCGTGGCAAGCTCAGCGTGGCAGCCGAGGATTGAAGGGCATGGAGACTGACAGCCCTCTCCCTGACACGGCCCCGTGGCAAGGTGAGGCACGTGGTGGCAGTGGACGCTGCACTGCCGCTGCCTGTGCCATACCTGGTCTGTGGACACAGAGGACTTCAGTCTCCACGCCTTCAATCTGGACTTTGCCCGGGCACTAAATCCACTAAAAAGGAACAAACACAAAACAGAAAGAGCTCAGTGTGAATACTGAGGGTCTTGCACAGTGGTTCTCTGTGGAAAGGGCGCTTTCAAACATGATGTGTGCAGGAAACCCAGAGTCTGTCAACCAGACACAGGAGCGAGCAGTCCAGAGGGTACGGCACATACCTGAGGATGAGACTGATCTCATCTTCTTTGGTCCACTCTGTGCCCCCACTCTGCTTCCAGTTCAGGTAGTTGAGCCACTTGGAGCGACACTGCTTCTCTGAGCGGGTGCCCACCCGCTCTGCCACCGCGGCCCAGGACACACCCTGCGTGACAGTGTCGCCAGGCGCAGTGCTTGTCAGCTCGTGAACCACCTCCGCAAGTCTCTTCTCCTCCTCCTCCGTCCACTTCCCTGAAAGAAGGAGAGCAGCCAGATGCCTCCTGGCCTTCTCTTCCCACAGATCTGACTCAGCCTCTAGGGAGCAGAGTACAACCAATAGCTTATTTGTGAGTGGCCCTGTGCGGGGACCACGTGCTTCTACTAATCCAACTGCGCTGTACTGGTCTGGTGAAGCCTCAGTATAAAAGAAACAGTGAATCCCAAAAGAAAGGCTGCATGGCTTTTTAAGGCAAGAAAGACCACAATAAATGTAATTACAAAGAACAATGAACTCTCAAATCACACTGAGAGCTTCATGTGCACAACGCTGCAAGAGCTTCACTAATGGCTGCGGGATGTGGCAATTCCCAGAGTCTTCCTGCCTTGCAGAACCAGAGTGCATTCAGAACCTTTCCCTACAGGAAGGAGCGAGGAGGGCAAGTGGGGTGATGCCTAAAGATGCCCACCTTTTAGTCAAAATTAGGTGAGATATCTTGCCTTCCCGCTATTCCAATTCTAGTCACTGAGCAAATAGCATCTGATGTTTTTATTCCTCCTTCCTTTAAACCTGTTCCTCTTGGTCTTTTTTTTAAAATTGTGCCCAAGCAGAAAAATTTGTTTAAAAACTTCCTTCTAGTTTAAATTTAGTTATTATAGCTAAAACCCCCAAATGTTAAAAAGGTTACATTCTTGCTTCACTGAACAAGTATTTACTGAATGTTCATTATATGCTGGCACAGTTCTGCACACTGGGTAGATTCAAGGACAAGTTCTACTCTCCTGTCAAGCATGCTGTGAAAGGAAGGAGCAACCCTGAGGCGGTGTTTCTTTGGAAAGAAACAAGAAAACTCTTTGTCCCAGAACACCAAGGAAAGCAGCCGAAATCAGGGAGTAGGATGGGGTCCTCCGAATTATGCTGCAAGCTCTGCACGCAGAGAACTGCACACTGCTTCTGGGAACCTTGCCCTGAGTGTGCAGCTGGTTTGCAGACTAAGTGAGCCACACAGGGACACAGTCTTGGAACACTGGTGCTCTCAGGCCTTGTGGAGACAGTACTGCTGGGGGACGTAAGGGGGAAGCAGTCTTGACTTCACTTCAGTAGGGCAGGGATACAAAATCACACCCTAGAACAGCTGGTCTTGGGAGTGAACACGGGTTGTGACCCCTTCAGAGAAGAGCACAGTGAAAGGGAACTACGACAGCATCTATTCTAACCTCTACTTTACAGAGTGAAGCGGGGCTCAGCAAAGCTAAGTGACAGTGGGAGAATTTAAAGAAACTGCTGCTGTCACAGAGGCTGGCGAATGCCATCACCAGTGCATTTATGTATTAAGATATATCTGCAGTCTGGCCTAGAGACTGAAATACACTGTCTCTCACTTAGCATTTCAGTTGCCAACTTTCACAGGTGTATGTGTAAGACTCACTGTTGGCTTACCAGTAAGTCTTCCAGAATGGAACTCATTCATAAGCTGAGCACTTACTGTACCAATAATCATGTATTTTTTAAGATGGAAAAACATACTTCAAGTTTGAGATAAGCAAAAACACACAAACCTTTGGAACGTATCTTCTTCCTAGTTTAGACTTGCCTACAACTCAAGTTTCCTATAGACAGGAGCTGATAAACTGTCATTAATGTAAGTTCAGTGAGATGAGCCTAAATTAAAATTATTTCCTACTTATGTAACTCAAAACTATTTTCTCAACTGGGACAGTTGTGGTTGCTACAAAACCAAAACATGCTACACCCAAAGCCTCTGACAACAAAGAAACTCTTATGTGAACGACGTCTTCGCACATAAAAACACAAAGCAGACGTTAGTTGGACTCATCTATGACGATGAAAAAGGCAGAGTGGGAGACAAAGTCTGAACTGCAGGCACGACTTCCATACCCCCAGGACAGAGGCGAGTAGCCTCTGAGGGCCGAGACGGGCGGCACAGCGCCAAGGCGCACACGGTACCTGTATTGCAAGTGTCCTTCATCAGCCGGCACCGGTCTTTGACGGAAGACGCGCTTCTTCCGAGCGCCGCCCCTATTGTTGCCCAGTCATTGCCGTGCTTTATCCGGAGCCTAGAACAAGAGTCTGCCAATCAGCATTTGGTTCAACTGTTTTCTCCCTCTCAATTTCATCATTTATTCTTCATTCTTCTTCTTCCCACTTGACTGGTTTGGAAGTTGTGGGCAGCAATACTTTGAGAGCCAAAGTTTGAAAGTGTGGCCTTTTATTGGGGTCCACAGTTGTCTGTGGGTGAAAAAAAAACAGGCAGCAATTGCCCTTTTCCTGGGTCAGAGAAGAAATAAGTAACTCGGATATGTGTTCAAAAAGACCAAATTTTCCTCAGATTATGACACCATCTCCCAGGCGAGCCCCGCATTTCCCTTTGAGCAGACTCCTAACAGCTCTTCCTCACGCCCTGGAAAGCCCCCAGAGCCTTGTGTTACCAGGAGCCGCTCTCCATCTTCCTCCACGACCTACACCACACATTCAACTGTCCCTTATGACCGCACCTTGGTGGAACAAAACTGTGCTTCCTGAGGCGACATGAGATGAGCAGCCCAGCAAGGAGGAACAGCCCGACAGTAAGCGAGATACCTGCACTTTACCCTTTACACTAGGACCCCTGGTTTTGATCTTGATACACAAACGCCCCAGATTCCATTGCCGGGGCCACCAAAATCAACACCTGATCTCTGACACCTCCATTAGTGGCCAGAGGAAGCACGGGGGGCAACAGAAGGCAGCGGTTGTGTGTTAGGACACAGCCACTCTGTGCAGGTCTGGATCTGATAATCAAGCTTATTGGCAGAACTAAAATACTCCTGTCCAGCAAGAACCTCTTCAAATTTTCAAGTTAAAACATTAAAAACATAAGACAAAAAGCAAACAACAGTAAGAATAAATGAAAACAAAATTTAAAACTTACTCCTTCAGCTTCTCAATTTCTTCAGGTGTATATCTAGAAATTCAGAGAAATTTTTTAAAAATCAGTTCAAATAAGGAATGGTAAAAGCCTTAATAAAAATCACGATTTCATTAGGGAGCTAAATGTTAATAAGCCCTCATAAAGTAACCCATTTTAAGTGAAACACTAAAAATTAAATGCTTCTATTTTCTTAAAAATAGCAACTACTTTTAGTTACAGTAAAATTAAGCACTGTACAATTTCCATTAGGAATGCTTACATTTAAAACATTTATTTGTGGGCTGGGAATTTAGCTTAGCGGCACAGCGCCTGCCTGGCAAGCGTGAGGTTGTGAGTTCGATTCCCAGTACAGGAAAAAAAAAAAAAAAAAACAACATTTATTTGTTCCTGTGCTGCCTAACTCTTTCTTTATTTCAAAGTCAGGTTCAGGCACTTTAAAATTATAATTATTCCAAACTTGTATCTTTTGTAAAATATAGCTAAAAAGAAAAACCTATGGAAAATTCTCTTAAGGCAATGAAAAAATTAAAATTCTCTTCATTTCCTGTAGCCAGGCATGTACACCTGACATACTCTTGCTCTTTTTTCAGTACAGCCAATGAAATGTCTTCTAAAACTGTCATTTAAAAATTAGGAAAGGTTGTTCGCTTTTTGAGACAGGGTCTTCCTATTCAGTTTAGCCTGGCCTCAGACTTGTGATCCTAACTCAGTCTCCTGCAACCACACCCAGCCTACTGCTCACTTTTTAAGCGCTTGCATGATATATGGAAGGGTTATGAAAAGTTGACAAGTCATTCCTGTTCCACTTTTAAAATATTTCTCCTTTGCCACTGTGGTAAGACGTACTTAATTTACTTCAACTTTGAAATGCACTCTCATTAGCAGGCTGCTGAAAGCTGAAGGGAAAGCAGTAGAATCTAATAAGCCATACTGCTGCCATGTAAAATTCCCAGAGAGACAGTAAAGGTATGTCAGTTCTACCACCTAATCATTATACGATGATTAACGATGCCTCTGAATAAACATTACCTATAATGGATGCCTCTGAATAAACATTACCTATAATGGAACTCCAAACATTGCTTCCAGAAATGTACTTTCTACTCTGGTTTTATTTAAAAATTAAAAAAAAAAAAAAAAAAATCACTGACCTAGTAATGCTACACTCTTAAAACAAGTAAGAAAAACTACTGCTAATGAATTCAGAGTTCTTTTAACACTTCCTACATATTTAACCACTACTGTGCTCTTTCATGTTCTTTACTTTGGAGCAGACTCTGGCACAGTAAGTGTGCCAAGTCTTCCATTTAACCTAGAGGGGTGATTCAGACTAATTTCTAAGAGGCCTTATTATAATAAAGTTTCACCATATTCTCAACATAGACCTGGAGGGTAAGTATAACAACAGTAACTCATAAACTGTCTTCAGGTAGGCCTTAATTATACCTATACTTAAAAACATGACAGTTCTATAAATATTTCCCTAATGAATGAAAACATACAGCATTATAAACTTTCATACTTTCCCACATGGTTTCTGTCATCATACATGCGAAGCACTCTTCTATAAACTGCAAACAAAGGCCGGTTCAGACCCCATGCTATAGTCCTGTAGAAATCTTTTCTTTCGTCTTTTGACATCTCAAAGATGATTTCTGTAGCATCTTTTATTCCGCGTGCCTAAATGGGTTACATTTATTTGACTTAGGGATTTCTGATAAAATGCATGTGGATATACTATGCTTTTAAAACTTGTTTTAATGTTAAAGGCCATCAATTACATTTAGTAGAAGAATATATTGCTATTAAAGTCAAATGTAAACACTGAAATGTTGCAACAATAAAATGACAGAGACTTCAAAAACAAAGCATACTAAATTCAATTTCTGTTATTTCCTTTTAAAACCATGAAAAAACTAAAGAAAGAAGAAAATCATAGGAGCAAAATTATTAAAAGTACTGAAATCTAGACACTGGTTTTTTCAAAAGATACATTAAGATTAAAATTCAAATGATAAACTTCTGGCAAAATTTTTTAAAAATGCAAATATTAGGAATAAGAAAAATGGAGCCTAAATAGCCACTATAGAGATTAGAGAATAAAAGAACATTATAAACAATTTTACAGCAATAAGTATGAACAAGTAAAATGAACCAATTGCTAGAGAAAGTCAACTTACCAAAGCTGACTCTGTGAAAGAAAATTAAATAGCCACAGACCAAGAAGCAAGTTTAATCAGTTATAAATAATCTTTCCCCAGTGAAAACACCAGGCCTGGTAACATCATAAGCTAAATTCTACCAAGCAGTCAAGAGACACAGAGTTCTGTGTCTACTGACTACTTACCCTTCTCAAGTAAAGAAAGAAATTGGGATATTTCCTTGGTCACTAGCAAGCCAGCACCAGCGCAGCAGCAAAACCACACCAGGACAGCTCCAGAAAGGAATTTTAGGGCCATGCGCGCTCACCGACACAGACCCCACCTCCTGGTGCTGTACAGCACCACACACCAAACCCAGCAGTACACGAAGGGTAACAGCAATCAAAGATGACTTCATCCCAGGAATAAGTTAGTGCCAGTCAGGAAAGTTACTAATGTAATTAGTCACATCAGGACATTTACAGAAAAAGCATAAAATCTCAACAGATGTGGAGAAAGCATCCATAGAATTCAGTGTTCATACATGATGAAACAGAAAATTAGAATATGCTGCTAACCTGATTAATAAAAAATATACAGACTGGAAAAGAATCATTTGTAGATAATATATGTAGAAACCTGATAATCTATAGAATATTGACTTAAAAAGGTTTTTAACAAGGTTGCAAGATCCAAAAATCAACACTGTGTATTGTCATTTGCATTTCTATAAAGTTTATAAAATATTTTTAGAAATTCTCATTTACAACAGCAATAAAATTAAAAGCACCATGATTAAACTTTAGGCATGTTATGAAGGTATTTTATGGAGAATATAAAATTTATAGAATAATATTAAAGAGGAACTGACTAAAGTAAGAATCATACCATATTCTTCAATAGAAAAAGAAAAAAATACTGTAAGGGATGTTAATTCCTCCAACATGATACACAGATTCTACGTAATCGCAATAAAAATTATGTAAGAATTTTTTATCCTCTGCAAGCTGATGCTAAGCTTATAATAGCAGAGTAAAAAGCCCTAAGAAGAGCTAAGATCTCCATGAAATGCCCCAGGACATGCTGGGACTTGTGGGTGTTTGTTTTCTTCAGTGCTGGGGATGGAACCCAAGGCGCTCCACGTGGTACCAGACATGTATTTTAGCACTGAGCCACATCCCAGCCCTGATATGGACACTTCTGAAGACAGCATCACAGTGGTACACAGATAACAAACAGAAGCTCAAAACAAATACGAAAACCTAAAAAAAAAATTTTGTGGAAGCTTGATTCAGGACAGAACAGACATGGTAGACTCGGAAAACAACTGACCCCCATGGTAATGCCAGGATATGGCCATCCACATCAAAAAAGATGAGACACCGAGGCCTTAACACTCATAAAGGAAAAAATCAGCACGAAAGGCTGGAAAGTTACAAAGTATGAAAAGTTACAAAACTTTTATAAGACAACATATGAAAATATCTTCATGCCTTTCATGATTTTTTTTTTTTGGTTTTTTCTCTGGTACCGGGAACTGAACTCACGACCTTGCGCTTGCCAGGCAGGCGCTTTTGCCGCTGAGCTAAATCCCCAGCCCCTCTTCACGCCTTTCACATAGGCAAAAAGATTTCTTAAAGAAGGACACAAAATGACAAAAAATATGACAAACTGGATATCCAAATTGGGAAATCATTAAATTGGGGGTAAGATAATCTGTAATAAAAATAATCAATAAATTTAGTATACAAAATACATTGAGAATGTTTAACTAAAGAAAATGAGAACTTCTTAAGAAAACTAGTAAGTCACTGAAAATGAATTTTGAAAAGAATTTCAAAGAAGAAACCCAAATGGCCAAGTAAACATAAAAATGTTATTATACATGTGCCAATCCTTCAAAATAAATATAAATACTATGTATTGTAAACATACACCCATAAAAATGTTATCAGAGAAATATAAATGAAAACTATAATGAAATATCATTAATGAAACACCACCTTTGAAAATAGCGAAAAACTAGAAAGAACATGTAACTACTAACTGGAATTGGTAACATATAATGAAATACAGCTAAACAAATCGATAGGAGATGGAGATCAAAATCGTAACATTGACCAAAATTAGCAACTTACACAATACCCTGAGAATGAACGTGGGTATTTAAGTGATATAAACTTCAAAACCAGATAAACTTAGAAGTTACATTGGGATGCACTTTAGGTATTTTGGAACTTTACTTTACAGTAAAGTTTCCAAATTTTAGAATCTTTTCTCAAATTCTCGTTTATGTGGTTTCAAGGCACTGTGCTGAAGGATGACCACAGAGCGAGATGAGAAAGTCTTCTCTTCACCACCGTTTATTGTGGCAGTTATTATTGCTTATTCTTTAAATACAGAATATATGATCTTTAATTAGAACTATCTACAGTTAAAAAACAGCACTTTCAAAAGAGCACAAAATAACAAGCATGCTCAAACGTGAGAATCAAGTGACCTTTCCCAAGGTCACCGCATCTTCCTGGTGTTTCCCAGCTCTGCCCACACTGTGGTCACCAGTTACCAGCTTCCCAAGGGACTGACCAGGTGCTCCTTTCCTACTGATTACAATTATGCTGCTGCAGTCATTTGCATCCTGCACCCTCCTGGTCTCTCAAAGGTCTCGATCTTAGTCACCCTTCCCCTGGACCATTAAGCTGGGGGTTCCTTGGAGATCACTTGAGCTCCCAGACGAGAAACTCTCTCAATTCCTCAAATCCAGGGCTGTTTTTTTCTCTTTTTTTTTTGTCTTTTTTTGAGACAGGGTCTCACTATGCAGTTCAGGATGACCTTGAGCTCACTTTGCAGCCCAGGCTGGTCTCGAACTCACAACAATCCTCCTGCCTCAGCCTCCCAAGTGCTGGGATCACAGGCGTGCACCACCACGCTTGGCTGCTTTTTCTACCATCTCTCCTAAAACCATAGCATTTTCCAGCTGGGTGGACATCTTTTAATATATTTCTGGATATATTTTCAATGTCCACCGGTTTTGTTTCTCTGCAAATAATAAGCCTAGTGGAAGAACCTTCAAATAAAAATTTTAAACTCTAAAGTTTACACAGCTTTGTTCAGAAAGGCTGCAGTTAAACATTAAGCCTGAGAAGGTGGCCAATGTAGGTGGCGTTATACTTAAAACACATTATCAAACACTAAGGGAATGGTCAAATAAACACTACACACCCTTCCCACACAATGCCCACACTACATCCAGACTTTACTATGTAGTCTAGTGTCACCAGGGAATAGGCAAGTCTGCAAAAGACTTCCAGGAGAAAAGGACAGATCTGTCCCACACCGGCCTCATCTAACTAAAGCACCAGCTTTTCTTCACGTCCTACGCTCCTGTTCCTGTCAGATTCAGTCCTCATTCTCCGGCCCAGCCTTCAGAGGCCATGTTTCCTAAGGCCAGGAATCTTGAGTCGTCTTAAGGGGAGTTAGTGTATAGTATGTGGAGTGGGGTGGGGTGGGGGACGCTGCTCTCTGGCTCCTCGCTGCTCAGTTCTCACACAGGCCGTGCACTCCGGTCAGTCCTCTCCAGTCCTGAGACTGCAGAGTCCTCAAGACTCAGCTCCAAACCTTGCTCTTTCAAAACTCCTCCCTAGCTGCTCCCACCCCAAGAACATACTCTTCCTTCTTGGACTCAGGCAGTGCAACTCGCAGGCAGAAGGCCTCGTCTCACTCCTCACCTGTCTTCAAATGGATTATAAGCTGTGCAAAAGCTTACACATGTTAAGGAAATTCTTGTCTCTACTGCCTCAAAATAGTGTATTCAAAGCACATTTAACAAGAAAACTAAGCTAGCAAGAAAGAAGTCTGAATATACGTATACACTAAAACCTTTCTAAAAGGCCTCATATGATATAAATTCAAAGAACATGCATACCTCATTTCTCCAATAAAAACTAACTTTTAGCTGGGAATGGTAGCACATGCCTATGATCCCAGTTACTTGGGAGGCTGAGGGAGGAGGACTGCGAGTTCAAGGCCAGCCTGGGCAATTCAGTGAAACCTTGTCTCAAAATTAAAAAAAAAAAAAAAAAAAGGAAGTTTTATAGGTAAAAGAGCACGTGTAATAAATTTATTTATTTATTTGTCTTTTTGAGACAGGGCCTCACTACGTAGTTCAGGCTGGCCTTGAACTCATTTTGTAGCTCAGTCTAGCCTCAAACTCAGGATCTTCCTCCTCAGCCTCCTAAATGCTGGGATTACAGGTGTTTGTCACTACACCTGGCACCTTAAACTTTAGATAATATAAATTAATTTATAGTCTGCTTGAAAAGACAACAAAGCAAAAGATACTGAGGCAACTATACTATAATCATATACTTTAGAATTATTAAACCGTAACATATTAATAGATCACTGTTACAGAAGTCAGTAAGAAGCTCTAAATAAGTACGTGTAACACTGCTTGTGTATTTTATGATTGGTAGTAAACAAATTATTGAAAAATAAAAATATATCATAGATACCTTTAGATAACGTTCAATATTGTTCATCAAAATATCAATTTCTTCCTTGGACCACATCCCCTGCTTCCATTTATGTCCTTTAGAAGAAAACAAATAATATTACGAAAAAATGTTACTCCTCAAGAAGAATAAAATACTAAACCTTTGCTTTGTGATTACCAGCTGGAATCCAATGTAGCTAATTTAACTTCTCATCCATCTGAAATATGAAAAATCCCCAGGTAATATTGGTTCTGCACCCTCTGGTTTTTAAGTAGAAATATATTTGACCCTACTGAGTAAAGATAGTAAGTATTTTTAAAATATTACCTTCTTTTATACTTTCAGAAATACAAAACTGCTAATAAAAGACAAATACACGAAAATTAATTATGCTAAAAATATTTTGAAAAATTTCTCCAATAAAAACTAAATTTTAGCTGGGAATGACAGCACATGCTTATGATCCCAGCTACTTGGGAGGCTGAGGCAGGGGGACTGCAAGTTCAAGGCCAGCCTGGGCAATTCAGTGAAACCTTGTCTCAAAATTTAAAAAAAAAAGTTTTATAGGTAAAAGAGCACGTGTAAGAGATTCTAGGGTAAGATAAAAGTAAGACACTGTATACTGAGTGAATACTGCATTCCCAGAGTATTTACTGAGAATAACCAACGTGTTTGTCTTTGTGTCCTCCTTTCGAGTAGCTCATCTACCACGCTCAGTTTCACTCCTCCCCCGTGACTCTTTTCTGTTTAGCAGCACTGTGAAGTAAGCACTGTTATTTTAACCTTCCAAGCTGCTTTCAGACCAAATAGCAGATCTTTGAAAACATCTGACTTCTAACTCTCATAAGCAGTAACTGTAGTCTTTTAAATGCCACCTCTATATATCTGTGCAAATTCCTTCCCTCCCTCTTCTTTCTGGGGTACTAAGGACTGACCTCAGGGCTTTTGCGCTGAATTACATCTCCCACACTTTATTATTTGAGACAGGATCTTCCCAAGTCACTGAGTTCCCAAGCTGGGCTTGCACTTTGGACCCTCCCGCCTCAGTCACCCAGAGTAAGAGGATCACAGCTGCGGCCACCCCACCTGGTTATTTGTTCAGAAGTTAGCGAACAAAATCTGACTTATATCAGGAAGAGGAAAATAACAACAAACAAATGTTAGCTTCTGGGCTTCCTTCAAAGTCACTCAGGACAAAGTTTACTTAGAGAAATGCAGTGATTGTCCCTACTTACGCACACTGAGTAAGGCCCAGCTCAGACTTTATGAGTCCTTGCTTCTCCATTTCCCCTACTGTGCACTACACTTCCTAGAGCACCATACCTTTGTTAGTTAGAGAATCCTTATCTTCTTTAGTTGTAAACCATGCTTGGCTAACTGCTGAAACTTCCTCATTACCCAAAGGAGAGATTTCATCTAGTTGCTCATTCTGCAAAATCTTAAAAAGTATAAAAAAAATTAACACCGAACCTGATTCATCTTTGTTTATAATGCTAAGCATAATAAAACCAATAGAGAAATGTGGAATTCTTTTTTAGATGCAGTAAAAATATATTCAATTTATAGAAAATAAGTATTCCGTTATCATGGCAGCATAAAGACAGTATTGTTGGCATTAACATAGTATGACCCGTAGTAAGCAAAAACTGTATTAGTGGTTCCCATTTTTTGTATGTGGGCCAACCTTGAATTAAGTATTTAAATCAATACAAGATATCCCAAAGGCATTTGTGGATCCATGTCACATAAGCTTATACATATAGGTGTGATCAGTTCCAAACAGGAAATGAAAATACCAGGGCTGGCTATTACAACTGGTTAACAGCCTCATAAGAAGTTTGCTACCTGAATTACACAGTCATCTATAATTTCCTGCTAAATTTAAAGGATTTACAGGCTACAAGACATTATTACAGAACCGTGTCTGCTTACTTCTTACTGGGAAGTTTGTGTTAACCCACTTCTAGAGCTGAGTCACAGTCTCATTAACATTCCCTTCTCATACAACTCTATGGTACTCATGCTCACTGTTGCTTTTGGAGCTCAAGCACCTTTTGCACAATTATCACTGGGTGGATTTTCAGCTAGACACACCTAACAAGTTCTGCAGGACAAAGCTGCTCTTGGAAGCAGAGCTGGCCTTGTCTAATGGGAGCAGTAGATCAAATGAGGCAGCCTCTGCAATGGTGCTATCCCAACAGGTACGAGCCTAACCCAGGCAGATGAAGATAAGAGAAGATCTTCATGCCCACTCTACTCAGTTCAGTTCTGCCCTGAATACAGTGCTAGGCTAAGCTCTGTCACTGGCTGGAGGTGAGATCTCAGAGAGACTGGACTGTGTGCTGACTAAGCAGGAACTGCACGTCTAATGTGCAGAACTGGAACTCATCTTTCTTGGAAATAGATAAAATGTCAGTGAACAACCTATGCAAAAGAGGAGAAAAAAAATGTCTCTATTGTTGCTACTACATTTTTATATCTGGTGATTATACCCTGTATTTATGGAAGTGTTTTTAAATTCAACTAGAAATCACTGCAACAAGTCTAAAAAGTTTTATAGTCCTATTTCCCTGTTTTTGTTTTATAGTCTTAGTTTTTTTTTAATTTTTAAATATTCAGACTTTTCTAAAGCTAAGAACTGAGACAAACTCAATGTCTTCAGGTTCTTTGGATTTTGTCAATGACACTTTTTTAAAAGATGTGCCATAATTACATTTGTAAGGGGTGAAACAGAACTATCAGGAGACCATGATATAACACACACATTTAGACTATAATGTAAAAAATACAAGTAGATGGTATCTTAAATTAACTGGATGGATAAAACAATCAAATCACCATTTTCCAAAGTATATCTAAATACGTAGCAAAGCCCACTCCATGAACCTTAGCAAGCCCACCATGCTGATTAACCATTACCTTTGGGTACTTCTTGTCTTCTGCCTCAACTTCCTGATGCCAAGCTACAATTACTACTCACAAAACAGGTATCAGATAGGCAGTATATTCAACACTGTCAATAACAAACGAGTTTATTGGGTAGAAAAGGAGACTGAGGTATGTTTAAGGATACCTATCTATGCAAGTATAGGGGAGTTGACAGTCTTTTGCCCAAGTTTTCACTATTTTATGTATAAATCTTAAACTTAGGCTTTAATATATTATTACTCTTTAAATGAAATATTTGAAAATTAGTTGTAGGATTTCATGTCTGTAATATATACAGGGCTTAGAAATCTAAAAACAAATATTCAACCCACTCAAGACCTCTTAAAACCACAAGGCATAGAATATACTGGGACTTTTTACAGCTTCTCATTTTTCAAGCTAGTCTTACGATTCAAATGTATTACAGTACATTAACTACACTTAGTTTATGACAAAAACACACTAGGAAGCAGAGTTTTTCTGAATTTTTTACACTATGCTAGCTTTCAATACACAAGCTAACATTAATCTTATTAAACAAATACCAGACACCATTCAAAATTTTTTATGCACTAAAATGGTAAGAAGAAGCTAAACATTAAGTCATAACTTATTCACTCTTTGACACTAGGCAAAACAAAAGACAAAAGACAGGACTAACACTGTTACTACTTAATCTTTTTTTTTTTTTTTTGGTCTTTTTGAGACAGGGTCTCACTACGCAGTTCAGGCTGGCCTTGAACTCACTTTGCAGCCCAGGCTGGTCTTGAACTCCTGGCAATCCTCCTGCCTCAGCCTTCCCTATGCTGGGATTACAGGTATGTGCCACCACGTCCAACACTACTTAATTTTATAACAGGCTATTTCACTCACATTTGAGACTCAGTCCTCTTGAAACTGTGCTTTTGGAACTATTTTGAGGTTTATGATTGTAAAGGTTTTCAGTGCACACATCTGAGATGTCCTTAGCCCTTGATATTTTACATACCAGCTGGAAACTATTATACTTCTTAAACAGTTACTGCAATATTTAAAAAAAAAACTTCTGTAACAGCTCTACTTCAAAAATATCTTAGTAAATATTTTATGACATGCTGAGATGAAGCAAAAGGGTAAGCTACTAAAACTGAGAGGCACAATCAGCCAGAGATAAACTTGTAAGTAGTGCAGATTTAAGCTTCGCACTACCTAAGAGAACAAAGAACTGATGAGCTTTGGCAGAAGTAACTCGGCAAAGGCTCACGAGAGAGAACTAAAGAAGTTGGCAAGAAAACCGCAAGGCTTGATTACTAGCCAGCTCCTTGTCCTACAAGCACCAGAGGGAGAACACCACCACGACTGCTGCGGAAGGGCCACACGACCCCACTGTGGTCTCCACAGACACAGACCCATTCCACAGGGACTGCACCTGCAAAGTGCACCTCTGCTTACAACTCAACCGTCCTGTGTGAGCCTGGAAATCTCAGTGCAATGATGCATCTCACCTCTACTTTGTGGCTGCTATCCTGTCAAAGCATGTTCTTATTTCATTACCTAAGCAGTACGCGAAGGGTCCCCTCTGGAGGCCAGTAAGAAGTTGTACTATACCTGGATCTGTGTCACGGTTCCCTCAGAAATCTCATCATCTGCCACCTCTGTGGTTGCGGTCATGGTCACCTCAAAGCTCTGATCATTTTCTGAAACTTCAAGAAAAGAAGAATTCATCTCCAGAATGTAAAAAAGATTTAATTATTCAAAAACACCCATGGGGAAAATTGTGACCAGCTACTGACACTCTCTGTCATACACCCCACATGTACATACTCATTTGCTTAACAGTGGGCATCTGCCTTATGCTAGGTTTCACTCCACGTGCTGAGGAGATGGCAGCAAGCAAAACAAAAAACTGTCTTTACGGAACTTTTACTCTACCAGAAAAGGACACAGGTGAGTAAGATGCTGCTCTTACTATGGTGGGTAGTAACTGTACAGTAAGAAGAAACAAAGCAGGAGAAGTGTCAAGGTGGGGCTGTTTACAAGGGCAGACAGGAGGCTAGGGAGGGGCCTGAGACTTGAACAAGCAGGAGGAGAGCTGGCCCGCCAGGCCTTTCAGAAGCTCCCCGGGAGCCCTGTGAGCTCCGACACCCGGTGTGGCTGAGGTGCTCACGAGCACGAACACCCACCACACTGCTGGGAGGGACGGCACAGGGACAGAGGCCTGTGTGGGTCTGGAGGCCACGACAGACTCCAGCTTTAACTCTGACACGGGAAGCCTTGGAGGTTCTGAATGGGTGAAGCAGATGACCTGCCTTTAACAGCACCCTGGCTGCTCTGGAGAAGGCGAGGGCAAGAAGGTGGGTATGAGATCAGTGACGAGCTACCAGTCATCCAGGTAAGGGGTCAAGGTGGGGACTCAGGTGCAGGCTAGAAGTACAGTATTCTGATGGCAGGAGAATCAATGTGACCTGTGAACAAACTACATATGAGACAGACTGAAGGGGCAAGGATGACACTGAAGTTTTTCTTTTTATCTAAACTGGGAAAAATGCCTCGCCACTAACGAGATGGGGAAGACTGCAGAATAAACAAATATAAGGATTCAGGACATTTCAGGAACTCAGTTTTAAACACACTATTTTAGCTAGTCAAGGTGGTGCACGCCTGTAATCCCAACACTCTAGGGAGCTGAGGCAGGAGAACTGCACAACTGAACCTAGCCTGAGGAACTTAGCAAGACCCTGTCTCAAAATTAAAAATAAAAATAAAGGACTGGGGCTGGAGATCAGTGCAAAAGTCCTGGGTTCAAACTCCAGTACTCTAAAACAATCCCTCCACACACACACTTACTTTGAGACATCTACCAAACATCTAGAACTTCAAAGAAGTCTGAAGTTGGCTTCATTGTACAAAGAGGACAATGGACTTTTAAGAGAAGTCCAGCTGAGATAAATCTGAGAGTCATCCCTAAAGAGAATATTAAAACTATAAACTGAGATCACCCAGGTTAAAAAAAAAAACCAAACACGGAATTTAAGAGCTGAATTCTGGGGTACCCACATTTAAGGGTTTGGGCAATGTGGATAAGTCAGCATCAGAGACCTTGGGAAGGCAGAAATGTAAAAAGAAAACCAGAGTAACATGTTCTCTAAAAGCCAGGTGAGAAATGTTCAGGAGGAAGTGATAAAATATTGTCAAAAGATACAGAAAGATCAAGTAGGACAAAGACCAAAAAGAGAAAAAGAAAATCCCCCCACCAAAAAAAAAACCAAACACAGGATTTAATCACAAGGTCTCTGGAGATCTGCAAAGTTTAGGTGAAGGGGTAAAATCCTTTTCGCTACAGTATATTTAAGAAGAAATAGGGGCAAGTATAGGCAATTTTTCAAGTCCTCTGCTTTAAAGACAAAGAGAAAATGGGTAGGAGGCAATTGAGCTAAGGGTCTTTTTGAAGAAAAACATATCTGTAATACTGATGGGAAGGAATCAGGTAGAGAGTGAAAAGTTAATGACTGGACAGAGAAAAGAATTACTGAACAATATCCCCCAGCAGGCAGAAGAGACGGAACCTGGTAAACAGAAGGGCAGGCCTTAGCTAAGGTATGTGAACACACGTGCAGATGCGGGTGGGAATGAAGATGTACACACAGTGAGGACTGCCTGCTTGCTCCACTTTTCTCAGGGGAGTAAAAAGGCTGTCACCTGAAGGTGAAAAACGTGGAGCAGGTAGGTATGAGAAGTTTCAGAACAGGAGAAACTATCATTACAGAAGAAGACGCTAGACAAGTGTGGTGAAACTTCGGGCAGCATAACAAGCCCACATGTCCTACTCTTCTACAATTCTTGCAAATTGGGTAGGTAAAGTCAGATTTGGACTGGGTTATAGTTTCCCAAAGAACAATGTAGGAAAGACAAAAGGATTTAAAAGTAAAACCAAAACAGTGACTAATGTTTAACCAGGAACCCATAATTGGGTAAGGAGAAAGAAAAGATACCAAGCGCAGGAGAAATAATGAAAAACTGGTAACATCAGCTGGGTATGGTGGCGCACACCTGTCATCTCTGGCACTCTGGAAGCCTGAGGCAAGAGGATCCCAGGTGCAAGCCTATTCTGGGCAACTCAGCAACTTAGTGAGACCCTGTCTCAGAATTAAGGGGGAAAAGGCTGAGAATACAGCTTTGTACAAAGGTCATGTTCAATCCCAGTGCTGGGGAAGAGTGAGGGAGAGGTGCGATCAGCGGGCCCCAGAGAGGAAAAGGGGTGCCCAAGTTTGGAGCGGTACTGAAGAGGAAGTGAGCTTGAAGAGAAGTAGCAGCAGGAAAACATGAAGTCTGGACAATCGCAAAGGGACTCCAGAAACAGTACAGTAACAGCAGAGTGATGCATGGAGAAGGACATGGCCAGGGTACCTCAGGAATCATCTAAATGAACACAGTAATGACAACACTAGGAAGAGATAAAGGAGGAAATGAAATGCTCCGTGACTACAACAAAGAAGTGGTTAAGTGAGGAGCATAATTAACACGGGAGGAAGTCCAACTGCCGACAGGACTTTCAAAATTCAGAGAGACAAACCATCTTATGAAGCATGCAGAAGAAGCCCGCATATTGAAACTAAATCTGCAACAGCACAGTGCCTGCCTGCCAAGTGCAAGGTCCTGATTTCGATTCCTGGTACCAAAAAATACTACATCTGAATGTAAATCTTCAAAAATCATTTTACCATCACAAAGTCCAGCAATGAATGCTTTTCAGTACCAGATGATGCCAGCAGATGCAGACACAAGAACCCCCCACAACTGACATGTAGTAACTGTACACATTCATGCGGTGCAGTATGACCCCAACGTATGCTATGTACCCAACAAAGATCGAATATAACCAGCGGTTGTCTCCCTCGACATCCAACCCCCTCCTCCTACTTCACAACATGTGTAATTCATCTCGGCATCTCTCCCACTCCCTACAACATCCCTTCAAAGCTCCAAGAGCCACCACCCCACCCCATTAGCTTTCACACATGAACAGAACATGCAGCACCTGTTTTCTGTGCCCTGGCTGACTTCAACAAAGATGACATTCTCCAGTTCCATTCATGATTTTACAAATGACAAGGCTTTGTTTCTTCCAGGATCCAGTGAAATTCTGCTGTCTATACCCATTTTCTTTGTGCAGGTACCCACTGACTGACAACTCAGTGGACTCCAAACGGTGGCCACTGTGCCAGTGCTGCCACACACGAAGTGCAGGCACTGCCCCAGTTCGCCAATCTCATTTCCCCTAGAAACACTCTGGGCAAAGGCTCAGCTCTGTCACACAGTGGCTCTACTCCTCGAGGCTCCTCCAGTTCTCTCAGTGGCTGTGTCTTGGTTACTTTTCTCTCATTGCTGAGACAAAACACCTGACACCCAATACTAAGGAAGGAAAGGTTTACATGGAAGTTTGAGTCCATACGTGGCTGGCTCCAAAGCAAAGTGGCACATGGCACAGGGCAACCGTTCATGGGGGTGGGGGGCACAGGACGACAGCAAAAGCAGCAAGAACAAAAGGGAGGAGAGGCAGCAAGCAGCCTCTTTCTCTCCTTTACACTGTATGTAAACTATGCACTCCAGGGCAGGTGTAGCACTCACACCCATAATCCCAGCACTGGACTATGGATCAATCAAAAATCTAGAAGCCCACCACATAACTGCGTGAGGGTTTGGGGTGACATCCAGACACAAACCATAACACTGTACTAATCTACATCCTCATCCATAGGGTACAAAGGTGTCCCCTTCTTGCAAACTTGCCAGCATTTGTCGTTGGCTTTTTAATTATAACCATTCCAACTGGGCTAATGTATCTCAATTTTGTTATTCATTATTGGGCCGTTTAGATTTTCTATGCTTTCGTGGTTAATTCTGCAAGAATGTTATGTATTCACACATGTACCCATTTTTCCAGGTTTTGTTTATAATACAGTTATCGCTAATGCTCTTTTTTATTTTTTTAGTATGGTATCAGTTATAGCATCTTTTTTCATCTCTAAATTTGTCTGGATCTTGCTCTTTTCCCTGGTGAATCTACGTAAAAATGTGTCAATTTTATCTACTAGAAAACCAACTCTGTTTTGATCTTTTATATTGTCTTTTTAGTTCGTATTTATTTTTGCTCTGATATTTCCTTCTTTCTAACTTTGGTTTGTATCTCTCTGCTGAATTTCTCTTTCAGATCATAAATTATTTTCCTACTATTGCTGAATTATCTGACTGTATTCTCTTCTATCTGGGTGAGCTTTCTTAAAAGTATCATTTTGAATTCTTTTCTAGGTGATACGTAAGTTGCCTTCTCTTTGGGGTCAGTGCTAAAGAGCTCTTGTGTTCCTTGCAAGGCATCTTGCGACCTTGCTTTTTCTTGTTTCCTCATCCCTATCTATGTTCATACTTTAAATCTGGTAGATTAGTGGCCTCTGCTAATTTTATAGACTCTCTCCTAAATATGCGTCCCAGGGTGCTGGCTGGGTGTGACTTTAGTTCTGGTTCCAGACAGGTGCCACAGTTTGGAGCCTGTGCAGCTTCTCTAGCTGAGCCCACAGGTACCTCCACAGCCTAGGTTCCAGGGCTGGAACAACTGGTCCCTCTGGGATATAGCTCAGTTGAGGCTGGCCTGCCAGTGGCTTTGGACCTCCTGCAGGTGTGTGGGGCTGGGCCACTCTGCTAGGCCTTGCTAACCATGTGGCAGGCCCAGTAATGGAAGGCAGATGGTCACAGCTTCTAAGCATGGTGTGGGCCAGGTCACTCTAGCAGATCCAGGAATTCTGGGAGTGCAAGTAGAGTGCTTGCTAGTGTCTGAGGCAACTGAACAACCAGGCTGCCCTAGCGGGCATAAAGAAAGTAAACCTGTCAGTGTCTGAGGGCACATGGGGCCTGTGGGGCTAACCTCACGGGACAGCTCACAGGACAGGATGCCCACCTGCTTGCAGGTGTTGCACAGATATGTGGCCCCATTTCCTCCTGAGCCGAGGTAAGTGTGGGGCCACCATGCTCCTTCCTGGCACTATTCCGGCAACTGACAGTGGGTGGATAAGCAAACTTAATGCTTCTATGTAACTTTTTTTAAATACAGAAACTTTAAGTTGATTTTTTCCATACAGTTTGTTTTTATAAATCCAGATACCTTGAACTTATTTTTTAAAAAAATCAGTCTTGGCGACTCACTCCCGGCCTCGTGGTTCCCCGGAAGGAGGGCTTCCGGCGCACAGGGAGCTGCCGGTGGGGAGCGCCAGCCTTCTGGCTGGCTAGCTTCCTGCCTGCCGGCTCCCGGAGGGTGGGCCCCCAGCACACGGGGAGCTTCGGGCGGGGAGCGCCAGTTTTTTGGGTCTTTGGACCGGCGACTCACTCCCAGCCTCATGGTTCCCCGGAAGGAGGGCTTCCGGCGCACATGGAGCTGCGGGTGGGAAGCGCCAGCCTTCTGGCTGGCTAGCTTCTTGCCTGCTGGCTCCCGGAGGGTGGGCCCCCAGCGCATGGGGAGCCATGCGGCGGCGAGCGCTATTGCGCGCCGGCCCTTAGGCCGGCAGCCGCCGCTCAATTGGGATCTATCATGACACAGAGAAACAGTGACACAATTGGCCCACCATGCGCCAACTGCAGTTACCCACCCACGGATGTGTGTGAATCATTGAAACTTTGAACAGGCCCTGGGAATATATGCCATACAACGGGCCACTCTTGCTCCTGCCATTGGGAACCAGAAAGGTCCAGAGCCAGCGGAGGAGCAGCTGCTGAACAAGGACTCAGAGAACATGTGAATGCAGACTAAGCCCACGGAGTCAGAGGTCCAGTGGACTGGGGTCACGCCGCTCGGAAGCTGTAAACCAGGAGGACCTTGCACAATACCTGCAGAGACTCACTGGAAGCCATTCTTCCCCTGACAGTACAGGCTGTGGTGGAGCTCTGGAGAAGTCTGCAGCAGGATTCCTGCTGCCTGTGCTGACAGTTGGGGAGAGGACACTAACTGGTTGTGGGGTCCCAAAGCAATGGGAAGCTGGAGAGAAAAAGCTACAAAGAATGGCTTTCACCCCAGATAGCTCACTTGAGATGTTAGTAAGAATTGCCTCCTCAGTATTCTATAGCCATGATGAGGAGGAGGCCAAGGAGAGAAAACAAAGAGACTGAGAAAAAGCAGCTGCTTTTGCTACACCACTAAGAGAAACAGATCCCAGGTCTGATTCCCAGGGCTCCAAGAACAACTCAACAACTGCATTCATCTGCTACCACTGTTAAAAGCCAGGCTACCTCAAGAGGAACTGCCCTAAGAGGCCCCATGGGCCATGCCCTGGATGCAAAGGAGACCACTGGAGATCGGTCTGCCCTCTGAGGTGGAGGCCCCAGAGCTCAGACCCATGCTACCAGTTAGTCCAACAGGAATGAGAGGGCTTGGGGCATGGTCTGCCTTCTCCCTCTGGCCAGACCGTCACCTCCATCGAGGAGCCCTGGGTATCATGACTATGGAGGAATAAGAAAACAGCCTGTTGCTAGTCACAGGTGTGAGTCTCTCGGTCCTTCTTTTCAATCCTGGCCTTCCTTCCAGCCATCATACCTCAGTGAAAGGAGTCACTGGTGAGGAGGTAATATGCTATTTTTGACAACCCTTAGGCTGTAACTACTTATTAGATCCTTCTTGCACATCTCTGTCTTCCTGAGAAACCACTTTGAAGATACCACCACGTATTACAGCAGCCATTGTTATTTTCCTACTAATCTATCCATAACTGTGTTAAGTTTGTAATGTTCCTATCCTATTTCATAAATGGATGTATGTTTATTATTATGTGTTTCCTACAACAACCATTGAGAATAGTTAATGATTTTTCAATAGGTCACTCATGTATAGCTCTATTTATTTTCTTTAGAAGCCACTTTGAAGATACCAAAGTATAGCACAAAAACTCTTGATAATCTCCTACCTCTTTTGTCTCTAACTCACTATTATTTGTCTATTTGTTTTCCTGAGAAACTATTTTGTAGATAATAATATGTAAAACGATAATCAAAAAAAAAAAAAAATCAGTTTTATGCTAAGAATTAGAATCTGGACTGTGTTCCGAACAGCTCAGGTGCCTCTGTGTTAACATACCTATGTTATCATAGGTAAACGATGAGGGTGTGAAGGAGTCTGCTGAACACAATAGTCTGAACATTTGATCATGAACAAGGTACTCTACTTTAACCAAATGAATCAACTAGTCACAATTTATACCACAATAATCACTCAAAAATTCTATTTTGGAAAATATTCACATACAGACATGTGCACAACAAGAGTAGTCAAGTGCTTAAAGTCAAAACATAATAGCAGTCTTATTAGGCCAGAACTGAAAATACACACGAAAAATCATTAGGATGAGTTCATTTAATTAGAAACATGTTGTGCTAAAAATGACAAACAAAAAACAATTATGTACCTGCCATATCTGGAAGCAATACTAACATTATCACTTTGCCAACTCTGTTTTCCTCTAGATGAGAATGTCCCTTGCTGGATGCTACGTGTACTGTCGTTCTCCCCGCTGCACACCCCGTCTGTTTTCCACTAGAGAAAGATGTGCCCCGCTGGATGCTATGTGCACCGTCAGTATTCAGATACAGCAAAGCTCTTCTTCACGCCAGCAGCAGTCCTACATCCACTCACAGCCAGGGCCTAGAGCGTCCATCTTGGCTCTGCAGAGCTACCACTCTTCAACAGGCTTCTATACTCTGCTATGCACATCAGAAGTAATCCGATGTTGCAAACGGTATGTTACAGTCTTTTGCCAGTGTTATTCCACGTAAGAGTTTTATTTCCCTAAAATCTAGTCTACTTTAAATACACTGGAACAGACACACGTTAAGATGTTTGAGGGGCGTCCAGAGATGTAGCTCAGTGGTAGAGTATTTGCCTATCATCTGCAAAGCCCTGGGTTTGATCCCCAGTAATGCAATAAAATAAAGTAAAACTTTTGAGTGAGAATAAATGACTTAGCCATTTACACCTCAGGTCCATGTAGTCATGTACCATATCGAAGAGGCAGTTATAACACCAGGGTTAGGAGTATACCCAGAATGCTTGGATATGATCTTTAAAAAGTTACTCTATCTCTGCATCTCACTTTACCAATCTAAGAAACAGGAATGATAATACTATTACCTATCGCACAGCATGCTTTCCTATTCAGGGTAAATACGGGTCTTGGAGGAGTGAGGAAAAAAAATCTTTCCTTTTGTGGTGCTGGGACTGAACCCACGGCCTTTACAATGAGCTACATCCCTAGCTCCCCCTTCTTAAATTTTTATTTTCAGATAGGGTCTCACTAACTCCCTAAATTGCCTGCACTGGGCTTGAACTTGTAATTCTCTCACCTCACCCTCCAGAGTGCTGGGATTACAAACATGCACTACTCTGCCTGGCTTAAATCTTACTCTTTACAAACAAAACAATGATGTACAAATAGTACATTTAAAAAACACATAGAAGAGAGTATAATGGGCCAAAAAAGACGTCTAAAGATTCCTCATGAACCCTGTAAGAGGCTGAGAATTTTTACAAAGGTAAGAAGATTAAATAGGCAATACAGTTAGAAGCACTTAGAGCAGTGATTGGGAACCTGTGAGAGCTTTCAATGACACAAACCGCCCGCTGTAGCACGTTTGCCACAGGTTCATCACCAATGACTCAAGAGCTGTCTGGCACACAGAATTAGTTAAAAAGAGGTTTTTGGACTAAATGAAAAATAAAGAGTCCAAGTCTACCTAGAAATGCCAAGTCAGTCTCTTGCAAGCTTAAATGTGATTTTAAAAGGGGAATTCTGGGCTCATAGCACACTGACTTACGTGGGAGTGCAACGACTGATATGCAAGGAGCAGAGTCATCAATGCTCTGGTCATCCTCTGAGGACAAACACAGCCTCTTGTGCGGAGGGTCAGTACTGTCTTCTGAGTCTAACTCATCAGCTTCTAACGGAAGGAAAAAAGCAGTTAACCAAAGAAAAATCTCAAAACTTCAAACCAATAAAAAAACAAAATCAACTAGTAAGAACTGCAACACTTTTCTTCTACATTAGCTCACGGTCTGGTTGTGCAAAAGGACTTAAAAGACACCACTTCCTCTATGACCACTATAAATCTGCTTCCCACTCTTCTACACGGACAAGGGTTGCGCAGCTGATTTATTCACAATACGTATGCAAGCCAAGTATGCGCCAATAGTGGGACTAGGACAACAAAGGCTACCGTGGCTGCAAGAAACCTAGGGCACAGTGGAGATGGCTGAGCCAGCAATTTCAAAATAGCACTATGAGAGGTACGAGAGGATCGGGGAGGTGCTGTGCGTGCACAGAGAGGTGTACATAGTTTAGACTGGAGGCACAGGAAGGTTTGCTGAAAGTGGGAGCTTAACCTAGAAGAGAAGGGAAGCCAGGGAAGTGATTATTCCTCTTGGCAGCAGGAGCGTATGCACAGAGCCATTGAAAACACAGGAAGCAGGGCTGGGGATTTAGCTCAGCGGCAAAGCGCCTGCCTGGCAAGTGCAAGGTCATGAGTTCGGTTCCTGGTACCGGAGAAAAACCAAAAAAAAAAAAAAAGAGAAAACACAGGAAGCTTTAAAAACATCTTACACTCTTGGGGCCATGACCAACTTTTGTCAGCAATCTGAAAGGTCAATTAGAGGTGGGAGACTGGCCTAAACACTATTAGAACTACTGAAATAAGAAAAAACAATTTAAAAAAGGGGACTTAAAAGATGAAAAACATCAGATTATCAGTAAGTCTTCATGATGAAATAACTATGGAAGATAAGAGAACTTATTCCTATTTATGATTTGGGACACTTATTTTAAAGGAAAAAAAGTAAAGTAGTATTAGGAAGTGTGTGAAAGAACTGTTTTAGATATGTGAAATTTAAGATGACCACAGGAGCATGGTAGCACATGCTTGCAATCCCAGCACTATGGGAAGCTGAGGCAGGAGGACTGTAAGTTCAAGGCCAGCCTGGGAAACTCAGGGAGACCTTGTCTCAAAGTAAAAAAATAAAAAAGAGCTGGGGATGTAGCTCTGTGTGAAGGTCCTGGGCTCCATCCTCAGTACTACAAAAAACAATAACCAGCAACAACCAATCTCTGCCAAACTGAATGAAACAACCCAGGAGATAGATATATGTATCATGAAAGAAGACAACAGAACTAGATTAGTAAAGATGAACTTAAAGCAAAATAAATGAATACATGAATGAAAAAAAGAGTAGATAAGAAGTAATAAATTCACAAACCTCAAGGCTTCTGAATCTTAAATGACAACAGATGATCATATAAAACCTTAAGAGAGTTTTGTAAAAATTTTAAGTTTCCAACAACAAAAGTCCATCAGTATTGGCAAAAGTATTTCTACATTTTCTGACATATTAAGTACAATGCTGTCATCTAAAGGTATACAGAAGCATATGTGAGTCCATTAACATCTGAAAACCCAAAAAGGTCCTGTTTATAAAACAGGGAAATTATATGGGAAATTTAAAGATATTAGAGAATATTTTACAACTATAAAAATAGAAACCATGAATTAAGATCAGTGCACAATTCAGAGATCATCTCCTCCCCGCTTCTCGGGTGCACCGTCTGCCTGGATCGCAGGGTGGACAGCAATGTGGAATCCAGCTATCCAGGCCAGCAGATCGCGGGCTGCACTCTCCTACCATGCCGAGGGCAGTGGAAGATGAGGTTCCCGTCAGTGTCTCGCGTCAGCGTCACAGAGTTCACAGTCTCGACTGTCACTGTGTCAGAGTCCTCTTCCTCTGTGCTCATACTCAAATCTGTGCAGGAACAGGCTCCAGGTCAGGGTCTGGAACTTATTTCCAGACAGGAAAAACGTGAGTTGTCCCGTGCCTACCCCACCCAAAAGAGCCCCCACAGCTATTTGCCCACAGTGTCCTTTATGTGAAATAGCAATGAGAATTCAGGTTTCAAATACTGTCTTTTATAGCTTAGATGCATTATTTGGAATTTGATGAATAATCTACAAAAACCTGACTGCTCTAAAAAAAAAGTACTTTTTACTACACAGAATAAAAGTGAATCTGTTTGAAGGTGTCTATCAGCAAAACTCTATTTTTTGGTGTATTTTCTGATACTTTCATATAGGTATTTACTTCTTAGTGGCTTAGCAACTGACTCACAAGACTTTTAATCTAAGAATTAGTTTTTCTAAACACTTTTTACAAGCATTTAAACTATATTCACTGAAAAACAGGAACACTAATTCTTGCTGGATTTTTTTCACAGTATTAAACAAATGCATATATTCATTACTGACCAAATTGTTTCCAACAATATGGAGTTAGACCTTCTTCTGAAATAGAAGAAAGTGGTTTTACCTGCTATTTGAACATACCATGGGCTATTTTCTGTCCAGACAGAATGAATGAGCAGAATCTCAGAATACAGTATCTAAGAGTCGGCAAGGACAATATACTGGATTACAATCCGTGGTCTACGCAGTGAAGGCCAACCTCTTAGAACTTCCAGGGACACAAACAGGCTGCTGCAGCACGCATGCCACAGGCTCACCGCCACTGGTCTAGCTGAAATCCTCAGAGTCTCTAAATGTTCAGCGACATTCTTGCCTCCATACTCAGTTTGGTCTTGCCCACACATTTTTTACCAACTGAGTAAAAAGACTCAAACTTTGGCTTGGGTTCAATTAATCACTCCATATTAACTCTTGTACACGAAGTATCAATTCATGCACAGTATCTGCCTTTTCAAATAATCTATTTTCCTTAGGCAGAAACTTAAAATCATGCTCTAGTTATGCCTAAATTTGGCTGTCAAGAGCTGAGGTCCTTGAGGGCAGCTTACCTAGACAACGGTGGGACCAGCGGTAGCCCTTCCCTCAGAATCAAGCCAGCGTCCCTTGGCCAGCAGCATCACTTTCATGTTATCCAGATCATTTCTCCCTGTGCTCCTACCTCTGCAGCACTCTGAAAAAGAGACAGCATTCCACAGTAAGACTTACTAAGAACAAGGCAGAACTGAATGCCAACAGTGTGCCTACAGCACTCAGGTCTCTCTTGGCCAAAACACAGGAGACCATGATGGTTTTTACACAGACCTTCTGGAAATCAGCCCTGGAAGGAATTCAACAAAGGACAGAAATAGTGAGTTCCTACCCCTACTGGGTTTACAGCCAGGTCATTTAGCCAAGTGGGCCCTCATCAAACAGTCAAACATTTTCTAAAAAATGTAGGCTTAGCTTCATGAATGCCAGAAAAACCATAAACACAACAAGATTTTTATAAATTAACAACTCTTTACAATACCATTATTTCATCCTAAAGTGTTAAAATTATATAAATATTGATTCATTTAGAAGCCATTTTAGTACTACAGGTGAACAATCAGGCCAGGAAAGGTAAATTCTAAGTAAGCTCTTTAATTTGAAAACTTTCAAAATCTAAAGCAACTGGTTTTTAAAGATGTCTTTCAAAAGTCTTTTCATTTTTATTCCTAAAAGCCAAATTATTAAATAAGGCATTGAATCTAAAGTTCACAGCAATGTTTCAGCAAAAATAAACATTAAAATAACATTTTTACATCATTCTAATTAGAACTCCTCTCCAGGATTGGTGTGTTTGAAAACTGTTGTACATAAATAAACTTGCAGTGGAAAAGGTATGTATCTCTGGAGCATAAAAAAATAGACAATATTTAAGAATTCCCCTATTGGACACTTATGTTGGCCTCAATTTTTTATTTCCTTAAGCAATACTGAAATAATTCTCACAATCTATTTCCATAGTAATTGAATTAGTAACTAAAATTAGTAACTGTAAACTAGATCTAAGGACATAACATTTAGAACTCTTAACAATATTGCAATCTATTTTCCAAAAAGCTTCTGCAAATGTTTACTTTAATTTATGATATAAATTTTACTTTTAATAACCCTGCCATTTTCATTTTAAAAGAAACTTTTAAGCCAAAAACACAACTGCTCATGGGTAGATGCCAAGGGCACGGGACAGACTGCTAAGGGGCACAGGCTGGTGGGAGGTCCTTAGGTCAGGTGGGGGTGCCCTCAGGGACAGAGGGACCACAGAGGCCAGATGTTTGCGTCCTCCCACATGTACCCTCGCCATTGCCTTCAGGCCCTAGGCAGAGACAGCACCAAAGTGTGTGGACTTCAGCCTTCAGAACTGTGAGCTAAAGCAATGTCTTCTTTATCAAGTTATCCTGCTTCAGTGGTTCACAGCAAGAAAACACACTTGGGGCAGACCACACAAGGCCCCGAAAACTTACAGAACTTTTAAACTGTGAAATATAATTCACATTTTCGGTTATGTCTGTGGTGTGAAGAATGGGTATAGGAGTAACTTAAAGACATGCTTTCCAAGAGCTGACTGTGGTTTGGGAAGGCATCTGCAGTCGTAGAAGAGATAGCAGAGGACGAACTGTGAGGCAGGGCAGATGGAGATGTACAGACTAACAGGGGAGCTCTCTCAAGACAATTTGTAGGCTTTGAGCTTGAATATTTGAATAATTTGAAACAGTTAAACCTTACAAAATCTTTTACACACATTAACATATAAACATACGATATAAAGCTTCGTTTGAGTAAATGTTATAGTCAACATGGCTAAACTGAACTCAACAGGGTAGGACTATACCTCTAAGTGTTAGTGGTATGCAAACACCACAGCAATTGGAGAACACAGCCTGGATATCAGCTCTAGGGGCCTCTACTAAGTGCACTTCCAAGTCAGGAAGACAACAAGCAAAAGAGACCACAAGGACCAGTGAGACCACAGAAGAAAGAATGTGGACTTGAAGCAAGTGTTTTCGACGAGTACCTGTCAGCTGTGTTGAGCAAGGTGAAGGAAAGACAAACTACAGACACTGCTTTCATATGGTTTAGCTTTGTCTCTTTGACGGGAAGGAGTAGGGCAGCAAGTGGGGTGGAGACAGCTGTTACTCAGAAGTGTACTTCTGAGGTTTGATTGAGAAATACTGCTGTGTTAAGTCTACCCATGATCGGAGCTGGGGATTTAGCTCAGTGGCACAGCGCCTGCCTGGCAAGCACAAGGTCGTGAGTTTGATTCCTGGCACCAGAAGAAAAACAAACAAGCAAACAAAAAAGTCTATCTATGATTGTGGGATAAAAAGCTGGGCTATTAATGCCTTCGTTCTAATATATTATACACAAAACTAAGTTTAACTTCTGGAGGCTTTTCTCCCTCAAATATGTATCAGGGAGATCTCCAACTCTACCATGAACTTTTTGGAGCACACAGACACAATACCATTAACCCACTTTGCCCTCACTCCCTTCATAATGGGTAATACCACATATGCCACATTTATATTAACTATAAATGAGAATATATAATGGGGGAAAAATACAAAATTTTAATAGCCATTTTTCCTGAACTGGCATGTTACTATTTCCTATCATTTGGTGGCTAGCTATAAAGCAACAATACTTTAATAAATTAATGGAAAAAAATCTGAAATGTAATACATTTATAGCGGCACTCTTATATTACTTCCACATCTAATTAAGAAATATATTGGCTTTTATATATAGTACTCAGTAAACATGATCCTATTTAACAGATAATGACCTGGTAGAACAAAAGGGATACACATAAATACTCCTGGATTTGTTACTTAACACAGAATGTAGTTGAGTCACTCACGATACTTTCCATTCCAGCAATGATGTGAACTTTTTATTCAATAGATCTTACAGCAGTATTCCATTGAACTTACATACTGAACCTATTTGCTGAGTAACTGTCAGGTCATTCTCTTCTAAAACCCAAAACAAGCCAAGGAGAGGTCACATCTCTTGCTAGTTTGGGCCAACTCTGTAAACAGCTCGCCACTAGTTCCCACATACAGCATGAGCACAGGTGTGGAACAGGCAGGTGCTATCAGTGGTGATCATGAGAAACACAAGTGGCAACACGCTGACCACAGGATGTCCAGGATGTCCACAGAATTCTAAATTGGAAGGTGGGATGAGCCTATGTTGCATGAGTAGATACTATTAGAATAGGAAAGCTGGCAAGCCACAAAACACCCAGCACAGCTTTATTAGGTGATTTGAGGATTGAGGAACATGGGTTGAGACAGACAGGAAGCTAGTTTTCAGTTTTCCTGATGCTATATAAGAAAGAAGTGTTTGCGTATCTCACTATCTTCCAACTCTTGCATCTAACTTTTTATTCTTACCACACTGAGATTCGATCTTTTACAACCCTGACTTACTGCAGCAGAAGTATTCTCCAATACTCATGCTTATATCCTACATTTTAATGAGTAAATATTATTAGTGAACATTTTTTGAGGTTATTAAAAACTTCACGGTTAGCACCGTATCAACTATTTCATATAAGCAATGCCTTAGGGAAATACTTAAAAAAGGAGTTGTCTAGTAATGCATAAATAATTTTAAAGATATTTTAAGGTATATTTATTTTAAAATAAAACAAACAGAAAAATCTTCATGGCAGATATAACAGGTTTCTTGCATCTTGAACATGGGTACAGGCAAGGATGTCAGAGACCAGACAAAGCCACAGAATAATAATATCTTCATAAATATGGATTTTAATTCCCAGTTAGGAACACTTCACACTTGAAAGCAAAAGCTTTAGGGCTGGGGATTTAGCTCAGCGGCACAGCGCCTGCCTGGCATAGGCAAGGTCGTGAGTTCAATTCCCGGGACCGGAAAAAAAGAAAGCGAAAGCTTTAGACTATGGTTCAGGACCTCTGGAAATGGGTTCTTTTATATACTTTCTGGAAAAAAATCAAGGAGACTTATTAATAAACATAAAACATAATGAGTGAAGTACCCTAATTAACATTCATTATGACTTGGTTCTAAAATGTTAAAAAATCTGACTATATTCCATAAACATTAAGAAAGTTGTTAATGGAGTCTATTTTAATAGACCTCAATTGCCTGAACTTGATTCAATTATCAATTATGAAAAACAATGTCATTATTTGAGTAAAGACAATTACCCAGTAATATGGGTCATTTTAAGGGACAAGATTTCATACCTGGCTACTAAAGATCATACTGCCTACTAAAAAGCTCATTTTTCAGCCAGTGCACAATTTAAGGGCTTATAATGTGTGTCTGGCTAGACTGAGATTTCACATTCAAATCTGAGTACTTTTATGCAAGGAACCATCAGAAGCTCTTTAAAGGAAAATACAAATCACTACCATATTCCTCTGATTTAACTCAGGTTAATGTTTTAAGCGCACTTCCTTATCAGACACTAATACACACACTGGCAGTACATAAATCTAATGAGTATTTCTTTCATTACAAAACCCATGATGGTAAATGAATAATTAGCTTTTAGCTTTTTTCCAGCAGGTGTTTGGAAGAATAACCAGTGAATAATTAGCTTTTCCAGTAGGTTCTTGAAAGAATAACCCAACAGTGTATGTAACCAAAATGACATTTTAAAATATAGGATGACCAAAAGGAAAACTAAATTGTTGATGAAGAGCTTTCCAATGTTTTTTCCTGATTTCTTTATAGTATTTAATCATAGTATAGGCTATCTTTTCACAAACTTGAAAAAAATTGGATAATGATAAACTGCTCCTAATATTTAAACTTTATTTACCTTTATGGAATCAAAGCAAGCAAAACCAATTTGTGACTGCTATTACAAAAAAATCTCTTCACAAAACAAAAACACCTTCAAGACAGTCGGAGAAAGATATGAAATCAAACACATTCCATATTTTACTTATTTTATAATTAACCCTTCGCAATACGTTTTTCACTTTCTCTGATCATCTGTCATATACACATAGGAAAAGCTTCAGAAGTAAAATTAGAAAGCATTTCACTAAACCAATTTCTAGGGAATCTTCACAGAAAAAAAAGTGCTGAAAATCATAATGGTAAGACGTAATGAATTACTAAGAAGAAAAACTTTTGATAAGGCAGGATAACATCTCAGAGTTAACTAGGTAGCCTTTATATAAAAGTGGAATAAATCCTCCCTAAACGTTGTTGTTCTAAAGTTTTAAAGTCTTTCCACTAGACAGGCATGGAAATTTAAGACAAATGAACCAGATTGTAGATACCTTCCAAAACATTTCTGAGCCTTCTCCATATTTTAACATTTATGTGCGAAGTTGTAAATCCTTAGGGACACTTATTTCTTAATAGTTTATTCATTCCCACAAGTGTTAATTTGAGCCAATGTACTCAATGAAGCATGACAAAAGCAACTGTTCAAAATAATGAGATGTTATTTTTAGGACTTTCGAATTTAATACATGATCAGTAAAACCAATCTGTAGTTGACTAATTACTAATCAAGTGATTTCTACCTAGCCTTATATATCCTCCT
Source organism: Chinchilla lanigera (assembly GCF_000276665.1). Taxonomy (NCBI): domain Eukaryota; kingdom Metazoa; phylum Chordata; class Mammalia; order Rodentia; family Chinchillidae; genus Chinchilla; species Chinchilla lanigera. Next base: position 93,556 of record NW_004955621.1, read on the forward strand.
TCCCTTTAAAGCACTCTGGGTGGAATAAAATAATTTTTCTCTCGAAAAAAATGTGTATATAGTACATACTTATCCCTGTAACTGTTAGAGATACAGACTTAAATTTCTCATCAATATTCAATGCCTAGTGCCACTGATCAAATGCTGGTAAAGAGAGCAACAGCATTGTGGCTCCACCACCTAACTCGAGCGCAATCTAAATGAGATTCATGCACAACAGGCAGGTTCCAGATCAATCCCCAAACGCGTATTTGGGGTGAGCCTAACAACGAAAATAGTAGGGGGAAGATTAGCTTGTTTGGTGGTACACAAAAGCATCTTAGGTGTCTAATGGTTTACTGAAAGAACAGTTTATGCTTAATTTTTTTGACCGATTTTACACGTTTCTATCTAGTAATTTGAACAACTAATTTAAAGACACCCATATGCAATGTAACCTCCATTGGTGACTTCCTACCATCCTGTCTAGTGAAGCGCTGTATCGTTTCTAATTTTTTTTATTCTCTTTAATAGTTTGATCAATCTTGCATTCTTACATCTGGTAATCTGGGTAACTTCGTTGAAGATAATAGTAGTATCACAACCACTGTTAATTCCTATCCTTGTTTTGAAACCCTGTACCATTTTTGTTCTTTGTTTTGTTGTCTGTTATTTTTTATTCTTTAAAATTAAAAAATATAAAAATAAAAAAAGCACCTTAGGTACACAGAACTTAAAATCATTTATTTTTCTTCATAACAAATCTTTTTTTCCACCAGATAGAGTCAGGTTGTCTTTGTGCTTTGCAAATGGGAGAAAAAACCTTGATTCTCTCACCAAAGTGGTATTCAGTCAGGGTCAAACTTTTTTGTTACGTTAAGGAAGGTAATTTTAACGTTTTACTTCTAAATCTTAACGAGACTCTTAACAATACTCTACAATTATTATGAAAAGCTAGTATTTTGTGTATACCACAGTTGGAGTCTGAACGTCAGAGTGGTAGAGTACTAAAAGCACAGTCCTCAAAAAGTTACCTGCAACCAATTAAAACCAGCTTCAAGAAATATTAAGTAACGGAAAGACACGAAAAGGCCTAAGGAAAAATGGATTTGCTGTTCGTAAACTTTCAGCACAGCGAAAGGTGATTTTCTTACTTGAACTGGAGCTGAAAAGCTACAAACGGTGGCGCTGCGTGACTCGGACACAGGTGTCAGCAGGTCCCGAATGACATTCTAACAAAGTACAGAACGCGCGCTTCGGCCCCAGCCGGCCCCACAGCACCGGGCCGTGCGCGGGAGGCGCCCGCGCGGTCCGGCGGGGACGGGG
>NW_004955621.1:95265-108885 GCF_000276665.1 Chinchilla lanigera
GCTGGAAGGGGCCGGGCAGCGGGCGGGGCGGAGCGGCCGCGGCCGGGACCTGAGGGTTCCATCGCACTTACTTCCTGTTTTGGGTCCGGGCACTTGGGAAGAACCAGGATGGAGGCTCCAAAAATACCAGGATGGAGGAAGCGGCCGCGGCCACAGCGGCTGCAGCGGGCAAGAGCGAGCGCCACGGGAGCCGGAAGTGAGCTGTACCTCTCCGTGCCCCGCCCGCGCGCCGTGGCGTCACTTCCGGCCGAGTGGAGCGCGAGAGAAGTCTCAGGCTGAAGGTGTAGGAGGTTGTTGGTTGGTTGGAGATGAGCTGTAGCTTGAGCTTGCTGCTGCAGTAGCAAGGACGAGGATGTTGTGTGCAGTCGTGCTAAGACCTAGCGCCGAGCGAGAGTGCCTTCCACAGTCCGCGGGAGGCACAGCCTCGGCCTCCGCGTGGCCGCTGTGCTTGCCTGAAGAGCGTTTAGAGAACGCCGAGATGGAGGTGAAGCCCGGCCCAGGCCAGTCTTCCGGGTCTTCATAAGATCCGACTTTGTTAAGGAATCCCAAGGCCTGGGCAGAGTGATCCCAGTAACAGCTCCCCTAAGATTCCAGCCTCTGCTTGCTAATTTACGAACCTGGAGAAATTGTCCTCTGCTTTCCTTTCTCTACCGGGACTTGATTAATATTCTTACATCCAAGGACTCTGCAGTGTGACATTGTGTCGCCAACTTCAGTTTTACGTAGCTAGCAAAGTTGGGATTTAGTAATTGATTTTCCTCTTACTCCTCTGCAGTTTCACTTGCTTTATGCAGTTCTGTTTTCCTTCCTATACAAAGTGTAGTTGGAAAACTTGTGACCCTAGTTCATTAAAGACATATTGAGGGACAAAATAATACACTGAAATGAGTTTAGAAAAACAAATACTTGCTTAGGTTTTCAGCCACATATACATAGTTTTCATTAAAAGTCCCATTATATACCATTTATCTCCCAAATGTTGCAATTCACAAAAATTACAAAGAATATAGTGAAATACCACCACAGATTGCAGAATAGCTAAAAGCCAAAGCAGTAAACACATTCTGGCAAGGCAGTGGAAAATAACTCATTCTCTGCTGGTGGGAATGCAAAGTGGTAGAGCCATTTTGGGAGATAGTTTGTCAGTTTTTAAAAAAATAAACATTCTTACCACGTGATGCAGTAAACAGTCGTTATTTATCCAAATGCGTGAAATACTTCAGTCTGCACAAAAACTTGTACCCTATGTTTGCGGCAGCTTTTTTCGTAATTGCCAAAACTTGAAAGCAACCAAGATGAGTTTTAGTAGGTGGATGGATAAGTAAACTGAGACATACATACAATGGCATTGTATTCACTACTCACTAAGGAAAAGTGAGTAGCTCAATTTGAATGTGCAGGAACCACATGTACCACCCTGGTGGGAGACATTGATAGTGGAGAAGACTGCATATGGGCGGGGGATATTTGAAACTTTCTACTGCTTTGCTGTGAACCTAAAAAAGTATGAAAGAACTAAATAGGCCCTTGGGCTTGAATAATGTGTACCAACATTCTCTGGAGGGTTGTGTGTCAGTTGAATGCTTTACAGGTATTAAACTAAGTGTTTACTGTACCTGTTGCATCACTAGAGTTAATCACAGATGAATGCCATTCTACACAAGAACCAAAAACAATAGAAACAAATTAGGTGCAGAAGCCTGTTATTATGCTTGATACATTTTGTCAACTTGAGTCTAGAGGCTTGCCTAAGTGACTTAGCAGTTCTGCATCCTGAAAAGGTGAAAAGGACAGGGCCTCGCCCCTCAGGGATGTTGTTCACTGCATCAATTTGAGAAGTTTAAAAGAGTAACTAAGTCACTGAGCAGGGGCCCAGGGTCCTCACTTTGTATCATCCTGAGCCTGTGCAAGAGGAGGGCATGGAGATTATGTGAGTGCTACAGGGCCCCTGGCTGGGGGTCGCCTGATTATAACATAAAGGAGGAAAAGAGGTCCCCCCTTCTGCTACCTCCCCTCCCACCCCTGCCCTTTTGCTCTTGTTGCTTTTGCTGTTTTCCACTGCCATGAACTGTTGCCCGCTGCCACACCTCTCTGCCTTGGAGCCAGCTGAGTATGGCCTGAAACCTCCACAAACTGTGAGCTAAATAAACGTTTCCTTCCTTAATTTGGGGTGTTGGGTATTTTGTCTCAGCAGAGAAAAGTAACCAAGACACCTGTGCTCTGAGCTATCCTGCTGTAGTTCACAAAATATACACTGAAGAGTCTTCCTTACTCAAAACAAATGGTTACAACTAGTTTCCAGTTTTTTGTTTTTTGTTTTTTGTTTTTTGTTTTTTTTTGTGCTGGGGATCAAACCCAGGGCCTTGTGTGTGCAAGGCAAGAGCTCTATCACTGAGCCATATCCTCAGCCCATCCAGATTCTTTACTTAACTGGAAGGTGCATATTATGGTTTAGATCTAAAATGTTCTCCAAAAGTCTCACATTTAGAGGTGCAGCTTAGGGGCTGGAGATTTAGCTCAGCAGCACAGTGCCTGCCTGGCAAGTGCAAGGTCATGAGTTTGATTCCCAGTACCGGGGAAAAAACAAAACAAAACAAAACAAAAAAAACAAAAAACAAATAAATAAATAAATAAATAGAGGTGGGGCCTGGTGTTAGGGGATCGATCACTAAAGGTATGACCTGAAAGATGTATTCTTGTCTCCCCAACTTGCTGCCTGGGTGCCATTCAGTGAACTGTGCCATTTCTGCCTTGGAGGCAGCATACCATGGACTGAACCCTGGGAAGCTGTGAGCCTAGCTAAGCTTCGCCTTTAAATTGTAGGTGCCAGGTATTTTGTCCCCATGATGGGAAAGTGACTAATACAGTGGACATTGTTTATCAAAAACATGTTTTTATTGTGTTAGTAGCTTTATCGTCAGTTTGTGGTACTCATGTCTTTTAGAGCTATGCATCATTCTGGTTTTAATATTACATAAGTGGTGTTTATGTTAGCAAAGTTGTGAGGTGGGGTAAGGTTGTTGCTTACATGTTGTAGTCAAACCCAAGTGTGAATCTTGGCTCCAGGACTTAATAGTGAGTATGTTACCTCACTTCTCCAGGCTTCATTTACTTTTGAAAAATGGGAGTGATCAGATCTACTCTTCAAAATCATGTTACATGTGCGTCTGAAATGTTCCTCACAAGGCTTGTGGCTTGCAGGTGTGTTCAGAGATGGGACTATGGGGCAGGTTTGTATCTTAAGAGCTCTGCCTGGATTATTATTCCAGTGATTCCACAGATGAGTTCAGAGGATGTTGTGAGGTGACAGAAGCCGAGGCAGAGGTAGGTCAAAGAGGCTGTCCTGAAAGGGCAGATCTTGTCTCAGCCCCTTCCTTACTTCCCTGATGCCTCCTGGCTGCCGTGAGGTGGCTGATTTGCTCGGCCACACACCCCCACCATCATGCTGTGCGCACCACAGCCCAAAATTAATGCAGCCAACAAGAGATGGATTGAAAGAAGGAGTCAAAATAAACCTTTTCTCCTTTAAGTTTCTCAGGCATTTTGTCAAAGTGACAGAAAGCTAACATGATTGTAGACAACATTTTCCACAGAGCCTAATATACACAGTGAGTATTAAAAATGGAAACTAAAACCCCAAACCAGAAAAGCAAAACCACTCAAAGAACAGCTCTCATGAAATAGTCATTATGTATGCTGAATTGCTGACATACTTATGAGAAAGTGGTTCTTAATTATCAACATTTTTCATGAAACAGCCAGGTAAGTGCTTTTCACTAAGGCATAAGAATGGTTTCTAAATTAGTTTGGCTGCCATTCACTTCTGCAAAATCTTAGATAAGGCTGCGCTCTGTCGATAATTTCCAAATGAAAGTCCCACCTGTCCTTACAGTTATGTTCTCCCTTTTGGGGTGTTTCTTTCATAACTACCTTTCCCCAAGGCAAGCTAGTATTTACTTGGAGGAAACAAGTACATTTTCACATTAGCTTAATGCTTAATTGTATGAGAAAAGCAAGGGGTGAGGGGACTGCTTCTCACCAGCAGGCAAGTGATCTGTTCTGCAGCAGATTCCAGCTCAGGGTTGTCCAGTTTAGTTTTGATGCTGTCTACCTGGAGATAGGCCCAGGTCCCCAAGAAAGGCAGGCGCATCTCCCAGGTGGTTTTACCTGTGCTTCCAGCCAACCAGGTATAACTTGGGGTTCCTTCAGCCACATCCTCTAGTTTTACTAATTTGCATGAGTGGCTTACAGGAGTCAGGGCAACATTCCCTTCTGTTTACTGTCTTATTCTAAAGAACATTATAACTTTCAGATGAAGAGATGCATAGGAAAGGTATGGAGGAAGGGGCATAGAACTTTTGTGATATCCTCCAGGAATGTGCACACATCCCACTGTCGAGGAGCTCTCTGAAGGCTGCCCTGGCTTCTTATGGGGGCTCCTGGCATAGGTATGATTGAAGCTTGGACAGCTACTTGGACGAGACGGAGGAGGCGTGATCCAAAGCTGATGGGCTTAGTGGGAACCCAGCAAGGCCTGCCTGGCCTCTCTGCAGCACGCATTCCTCATGGGCATGAAGCGGGTCTCCTTCTGAAATGAGGATTGTTACCATCTACGACATAAGGTTGGTCAGAGAATTTCTTTATGACCAGCTCTCAGATAAAATGGTTGGTAAGATGAGAGCTTCTATGGTCCACCTTGGTGAAAAAACACTCTTAAGTTTCATGACCTTCCTTGGGAGGGAGTTACAAGGCAGTAACCATAGCTGAAAACTAAAAATACATGTATCAGTATCAATAATTTTAAGAGTGAATGTATTATCATAACATTTCTATACCTCTGTCTTGAATAATTATGTACAGACTGTCCATAACACAATTTGAATCATAGAACATCTCTGTGTAGTTATACCTGTTTCACTACTCGATCAATATGTATTTAGGGAATGCATGAGATTTTAAATATTGCCTAATTAAGGATTCAGTGTTTTCTAGAGAAAGCATGAGAAATATTTCTATCCCAAAGAGAAAGTATGAAAGTATATATAGCACAGTAAATACTTCTATAGATAGACAGTGTCTTACTCACTCTCCATACCTGAGATTTGTGATTTAAGGGAGGAGAGGTTGTTTTGGCTCATGGTCTGTAAAGCTTTCATTCCCATTCCCAGCTGGCTGCGAGGCAGGGCAGCATGGCAGAGGGGCCTGGCTGATGGCATAGTAGCAAGTAAGGAAGGACAGAGAGGGAGGGAAAAAGGAAAGGAGAGGGAGGGGGGAAAAGAGGAGCAAGGAAGAGACAAACCCTTCTTGGCCACACCCTCAGTGCCCAACTCTTCTGACCATATCCCACCTCCTAAGAGCAACTCAGCTATAAACTCATCCGCAGATTAATCCAGGGATAAGTATCACGCCACCATGAGCCAGTCACCTCCCAAAAGTTCCACCTATCAGCTCATGAGGGTTTGGAGGGACATCTAGATATAAACCATAATAGGTAGGTAGGTGTGTAAATAGATACATAGATAGATCTTCATTTGCTAGTTATGATTACTTCTGTTGGACTCGAGGATTTTAGTAACATTTTCACAAACCTCATCAGTGATTCAATGTTGATAAAATTATGTTTATGAAAAGTCGCTATATTAACATAAAAGTGTTTCAGATACTGAGAAGCATGTTCTCTCATTTCATGATGATATCATGTGCTAGATGGTATGATTTAGAAGAAAAGAGATATGTTCTCAAAGCAAAAGAAAAATCCAATGAGTAGTTTTCTTTCCGCACAGTCTGCCAGTCCCAGAACCATCTACCTGATGGGTGTATGACACGAGGCTTTCTAGAGCTTCTGCTTGCAAGCTGATAAAGATTCCTGAGCTAGTTGAGGAATGAATGAACTATGCTCCTTAGGCTCTACACGATGCCATGCTCTTCCAGGCCGAGTCCTGTTTCATTCTCTTCTGTTGGCTTTCCCCTAGGCCTTAGGCATCCATCCCAGAACTCCTCCCACAGTCCATTTCCACATTCCTTTTAACCCCTCAGCTTGGTCACCACCACTCCATAACCTCTTGGGGGAATAGAGAGCTAAGGCTCCAGATACTCCCATCCAGTGAGAGCAAAAGTTTCTGTGTTCTAAAAGTGTATTTCATGTAGAGTATTCAGAGCACGCATTCCTGAGAACATATTTAAGCAGAATCTGGAAAGAAGAAATCACCTTAGTAGGAGGTAGAAGTCTAGAAGACATTTGAAAGCTAGTGCCAGAAGAGAATATTTGTAGAAAGCAATTGGCCCAACAATATTTGTAAAATGGTGAGAGCAAGCACTGCCTAAGTCCTCTGCGGATGTTAACTCAGTCTTTAAAAGTTTATCTTGTTGTGCTAAGGATATTTACTCTTCGCCTCTTGCTATAGTTTTAAGTGTACTATACACTACTGTTGAGTGTAAGTATGATCTACACAGCAGATCTCTAGAGCTTTCATCTTGCTGGAAACTTCAGTCTGTTGATGCATAACTCCCCATTTCCGGCCCTCCTCAACCTGCGGTAACCTCTGTTCTGCTCCTTCAATTCACGAATTTGACTATTTCAGACTTCATTTAAGTAGAATCATGGTATTGTCTTTCTGAGACTGATATTTTATTTCACATCGAGTCTTCAAGGCTCATCCAGACAGCCACATATTCTGTACAGAGCTTCTGTCTCCTCAAAGGCTAAACAGCATCCCTGCTACTCCAAGCTGGTGCTCAGCACATGGCTGCAGAGCAGAGAGGAGCCATATGGCATCCTGCTATTGTTGTGCTTGTCACTCTGCAGTACAGTACCTTACATTGTTTGCTGGTATCACAGAGAAATATATTAAGACAGAAATGTCTTAAATCAGAAAAGACGGAAGCCAGCTGTTTCTATCCTGCAACAGCTGCTATCTCCAGGAAGGCTCAGAGTGTCACTAGGTGGCCAATACTGAAATAAAACAAACAAATATTAGGATTTGTCATTATTCAAGTGGAAGATCATTTTAACAATATCACTTGTTTGGTATCATTCTAAATCTTATTGCTCATGTCTTGTTTATTTTGATGCAGTATCTGAAAACAGAACCTGTCGTGTTAACCAGCAGATGTCCCTATTGTTCAGCAATATTTTTTTTCTTCCCAAGTAGTTGGTTCACCATAGATGGAAATCTGGGGTCTTGAATGTCTAGTGATCTTTTCGAGCAGGCCAAGCACAGGCCTCAGTGATTATAAAACTGAAGGAACAGACATTGTGCTTTGAAATCTAAACATGACAAAGCTCTCTAGAATTTAAAGACTTATTATGAATTGAATGCCTTCTCCTCTAGCCAATGTACATCTAGTTTCCGTGCATAGAATGTGCTATGACAGAGAAAGAAACAAGGGGCTCCTATGACATTTACATATTTGTGATAGTTGTTTATTCATTTCATCCAGCACATCCTCCTGAGCACCTCCCTTCTGTGGAGCACTATTCTAGGCACAGAGACTATGGTGGAGGTGAAGAGATTCTAGCTCTTCAGGAATATATGTTCCAGTGCAAAGGCTTACATATTCAATTTTGTTGTTGTTAATATTTTTTGTTGTTAACATACTAATTTACTAAATTCCTGGAAACTACCTGTAAATTTGCTTACAATTAACAAGTTAATCAAGACTGAAAAAAACAATATGAATCAAATCACTTGGTGTCATTAGATTAAACTAAATCGTAAATATTAGGAAAGGTGATTAGTGTTCCTTGGTCTTGCTTAGTCAACACACTAATGTGTGTCTGGAAAATATTAAGTTCTCTAAAAGTGGAAGGTACTACTTGTGTTTCCCAGACAATAAAGAATAAATAACAAAAAATAAATAATGAGGCAAAAAAACTGTTGTGTTTTGTGTGTGCATGTGTTTATGTTTTTCTGTTGTGTAGGATTTGTTAGGGGAGCAATTATGTGCAGTTCAGAAGAAGCTTTGGATTATCAAAAATATGTTTAATACATTGACTTTAGCACAACAGGCAGTCTATGTCTAGATATATTTTCAGTTTTTTTAAAAACTACACTTCAAAATGGCAGCCTATTGTCAATAAGTGTGAAAAGGGATATAGTAAGTTCCATTTCTAAAAATGTATATTGTTTCTCTTTGGAAATTGTCTAGCTTTCATGTATCTGGACAGTGTTTTGAATACTAGAGAGAGAGAGATGGCCTCTTACTTAAGGAACCCTGTTCTGTTAGGGATCATTGGATACTCTTAATCTACGTATAAAAGATGCTTATAATTGCATGCAAGCTGAAGTCTTTCTACACTTGAAATTGTTTACATAGAAACCCAAAGACATGATTCTACATGCCTATAATCCCAACACTGGGAGCCTGAGGCAGGAAGATCATAAACTTGAGCCCAACCTGGGCAATTTAGTGACTCACAAGACCTTGTCTCAAAATAAAATAAATTTCAAAAGGGCTGGAGATGTAGTTCAGGGCAAAGGTTCTTGTGTTCAATCCTCAGTACAGTACAAACCCCACCTCAGTCAAGCAGGTTACTCCTCACCTAAAATATGAGTCTGGTCTTCTGATCTTTTAATGCCTGTCTAATTTAAAATATCTACATTGTATTAAATATAGCTATATCAAGTTAAATTCCAAATTATAACATATTTGTCATAATGACTGCATCATAAGTAGGCAGACCTAATGGAGAAATGTGACATATAATTTTTAATTTAATAAAATGATGGCTAGAATTAGGAAGGCAGTTTCTATGGACCATCTGCTTAGATTTGATAATATTATTATATATAATCATATTTTATAATTATAGCCATTGCAGCAGATATGATACTATTTTAATAATCTTAGGGTAAGGAAGGTAGATGATTTTAGCAGAGATTCAGTAATGCCTTTTTTCTCTGTGTTTTATGTTTCTTACCAGAAGTTTATATTTATGCCTAACTTTGGTCTGTGTTGGTTCAACCTGGTGTAGAAAGACATAAGGTTATCATAGTTACTGTCTGAAATAAAGTGAAACCTTTTTTCTTTATTCCATTATAATTGGATTAGCTCTATTTTCGTTTTCACAGGATGCTGCTGTCTTTTCCTTCTTTTCTTTGCCAAGGAGCCATCTGCCACAGAATGAGTCTCTACTGAGAATACTCTTGATGTTAATCCAGTACTGTATTTTCACAGGGATCTCTTCTGAAGAGAAGTCCATGCTGCCTTTCCTTGCTGATTGGTTGCAGACAAGACACACAATATAAAAAGTCTCCGCATAATGTTACAAATGACTGTTTTTGAATGGGTCATGGTAAATACTCTATTAGAAATCTGTCTCCTGCAATGGGTAAAACTGAAAAGACTGTGAAGCTTTTTCCTGCTAGAGTTCTTCTACCTCTGTCTTCACCATGGCAACATTGATTAAGTATCAGGAATTTCAAAATTAGGTTGCTTACCTTTGTGCTCTGTTGGTGGAAATGTAAATTGGTTTATCCATTATGCAAAGCAGTGTGGGAATTCCTCAAAAAAGAAAATATTAGAGCCACCCTATGATCCAGCAATTCCACTACTGGCTATAGATCCAAGGAAATAAATCAGTCTACCAAAGAGACACCTGCACTCCCGCACTCATTGCAGCACCATTTGTATTAGCCAAAAATGGGAACTTCTGGTACCCATCAACTGACGAATAAAGAAAATGTGGTACATGTGCAGAGTGCAGTATTATTCAGCCATAAAAATGAAACACTGTCCTTTGCAGCAACACAGATGTAACTGGAGATTATTGTGGTAGGTGAAATAGGCCAGGTGCAGAAAGACAAGGACCATGTGATCTCAGTCATATGCAGAATCTAAAAACGATGATCTCATAGAAGTTAAGAATAGGGTGAGATTACCAGAGGATAGGAAGAGGAGGGTAGGGAGAGAGGTAAGGAGGGTTACTGTTGAGAGGAGCAGGAAGTTCTGGGATGCTGTTATACAGTACGATGGCCATATAAGCAGAAATGCACATCCAAAAACCAGAAGAAAGGCTCTTGAAAGTTCTTATGGAAAAATGACACATATTTGAGGAGATTAATGTTTAGCCTGACTTAATTATCATGTAATATTTACATGCACTGAAACATTACATGGTACCCAACTAATATGTACAATTTTTATGTTTTTTATGTATTGGTTAATGAAGAAAGAAAATTCAACTCTCACAGGGTAAATGGCTTACAACTGACCAGGGTGTTCATGTCATTTCCATATCCACTTGGGATTAGAGTCTGATACTCTTAAACCCTTTTTTTGTGAAATTTTAAATAGAAATTAAAGCAAATAATTCTATTTCTTCTAACTGTTTAAAAGGAGAAGCTCAATTCTAACTGTTATTGTTGATGTCTGGATGACCCCCCAAAACCTCATGCAGTCACAGGGTAGGCTTCTAGAGTTTATGATTGGGATTGGAATTAAGGGTGGGATGGGATTGTTGGGATTAAGGGCGTGAGTGTTACACCTGCCCTGGGGCAGGTAGCTTGCATACAATGTAAGGGAGAAAAAGAGGCTGCTTGCTGCCCTCCCTTCCTTTTTGCTCTTGTTGCTTTTGCTGTCTTCTGCTGCCATGAACTGTTGTCCCCTGCCATGTGCCACTCTGCCTTAGAGCCAGCCGAGTATGGACTGAAACCTCCACAAACTGTGAGCAAAATATACACTGTCCTTCCTTAATTCTGGGTGTCAGACATTTTGTCTCAGCAGCAAGAGAAAAGTAACCAAGACTAACAAAATCTTAAAAGTGATGGATCATACACTCTTGGTTTGCAAGGAAAATACCTGTATTTCCCTCTGTTAGGAAGTATGTTTCACAGTGCTCTGGAGACTGTGATAGCTCTTCCTTCCCCAACCTTGACAGCTCTTCCTTCCAATACCTTGATGGCTCTTCCTCTTCCCATCTTGATTCTTCCTTCCCCCATCTTGATGTCCTTTCCATCTGCCATCTTGATGGCTCTTCCTTCTCTGATCTTGACAGCTCTTCCTTCCCATACTGTGATGGTTTTTCCTTTCCTTATCTTGATGGCTCTTCCCCTCTCCTATCTTGATGGCTCTTCCTTCCCATACAATGATGCTCTTTATCCATTCATCCACTGACAAACACCAGGGCTGGTTACATGTCTTGGACATCATGGGTTGTGCTGCAATAAACATGACAGTGCAAATCTGACACAGATTTCATTTCCCTGGACATGTGTCGGTATGGGGTTTCTGGGTCTGATGGCAGTTCTAGTTCTAGGCTTTTTTTTTTTAACTTCTACACTTCTCCATAATGGCTGTGCTAATTTATATTCCCACCAACAATGTGGGAGACTTACCCTTTCTGCGTCTCCTTGCCAAGCAATTCTTATTTTTGTGTTTTTGACAGTAGCAACTCTAACTGGACTGAGATGGCATCTCATCGTGGCTTGGTCTGTGTTATCATTTCCATGAGTTTTAGTGATGTGAACTGTTTTATATACCTGTTTCCAGTTACGCTGCACTTTTTGAAGGGCTTTGCAGATACCACTCCATCCACTGTCACAGCACCAGCCACCATCAAACTGTGAATGTGTGCGAGACCCATGAGTTGGAGCTGTTTATCTCAGTCCTCACCCAAATCCTGGATCCACAGAAAGTATAAGTACAAGAAAGTATGGCTTGCCTAGTAAAGTGATTATTGTTGTTTTAAGCCACTATGTTCTGAAGTACTTTTTTTTTTTTTTTTTTTTTTTTCAGCATTAGCCTACTGGAACATGATGTCTAGACTAAACCCTGGGAAATAGAAAGTAGTCTTGCTTCTTGGGTCCCCATAAACATACATAGGGTTTCTATGCCTTTCTGCCTCTCTGCCCTAGGAATTTTGTGCAGGAAAGGAGCAGAGCATCGGGCTCACTTCTCCAGCACCCACTGATACTTTTTAGGTTGTTAAAATTCGTTTCCTTTTTGCTGACAAAACTACCCTGTATCTTTGGCACTCTCCCAGTGCTATGATTTTGTGAAACAGACTCTGATCTAGGGAGGCTGAGCCCTTCTCTTGAGTTTTCAAATGAAAAGTGTTAGAATTTCAATACCTTGTCTTTCTCTCTATAGTTTCTCATACTGAAAGATCAAAAACTCTAGGTTTCAATTATAAATTTAAAAATCACTGAAGGGCTGCAAATATAGCTCAGAGGTGGTGTGCTTGCCTCGCATGGGCAAGGTCCTGAGTTCATCATTCTGATTACACAACGATGCATGAGCAAGGCCATGTATTACCACATCCTACTCCTCCACAGCTTACAGGAGTGGACTGACTTGTTCAGAAAGGCTCTGCTAAGACTATTGCCTGTGTTATATGTGGTCAATCTAATGATGATGTTTGCACCACATGGTGCAGAACTCATGTTGTGACAACTCCTTTCAAAAATTTAACTCCATTGTTCTAGCCTGTGTGTATGTTCTTCCTCAAGGAAATGTGTGGAAAATTATCAAAGTTGCCCTTATGGTCAGGGAAAAATAATAAATACACAAAGGATAAAAAGGAACAGCAACAATTAATAGTTCAAAATATTATGCTAATGGACTACTTGATACAGTACTTATACTCTTTGGTATTTTAGTAAAAATTTACACAAAATATGTGTATGTGTTATAATTCATTATCTTTCTTTTTTGTGATAGATGTTGGAGTTTGGAAGATATGATATGATACCCTGGACTGCAATTCCAGTTTACATCATTGGAAATGGCAATTGGAAGAAATATGTACCTGGAGATTACAGACATTTTTATGATTAAGCAATGCAGTTGAAGGTTTTCAGTTGTAAAGATGCCCCTGAGTCCTAAAGAGCTCACAATGAAGTGTCCCCAAGCTCTCCCACTGTTGAGGAGACAAGCCTAGACCCGGTTACAGGGTACAATTCAGGGATGTTGAGCCCTCTCACAAAAGATGGAGGGGTTAAAAAGACTCAAGATGTAAAAGACTGCAGACATTATATGTTAGAGGCTAAAAGACTGCTTTGAAACATTTTAAAATGAAGGAAAGGAATGTCATCACTACAATAGATGTTTCTGTATTTATAATATTGCCAATTATGTGAAATGTTCATAGAAATTACTTGAATTTTGTATGTCAGTAATGAGTAGCAGAAGTTACCTGAATATCTGGGGAGAAAATAGAAGTGCCACCCGTAGCTGAAGTAGGACAGAGTGATGTTCTCTGTTTCCTAGTTGGCTCTGTATCCTCCACAGCTGACAGAGTGGATTAACTTGTTCAGAAAGGCCCTTCTAAAAAGATTGCCTGTGTTGTATGTGGTCAATGTAATGATCATGTTTGCACTGCACAGAATCTTATGTAAAGTCTAACTAAACGTTCTTCTTGAGATCACCTATTGGCTGCAAGGCTGACTCAGCAATGCACTGTTGTATATCACAATCAGATGTGTTGCGATCTGCCAGGTTGCACAGCTATCCACCTACTGTGAAATCTCCACCAGTGGTGTAAACTGTAGTCCATTTTCGCTCATTCGGAGAGACAGGAAATCGACCAGTTAGGCCCGGTCCTTACTGATGCCTCAGCGTCAGTGCACAAAATGTGGTTGAGAAAAATTTAGACGTGATGTTCTTTTTTTTTTTTTTTTT
>NW_004955621.1:115370-150623 GCF_000276665.1 Chinchilla lanigera
CCGGAGAACTCGCTGCCTGGGCACAAGGCGCGGGGGACTCGACGTGATATTCTTAAAATCTCGTTACAACTAGTCTACATTTCAGTTAAGAAACTGAGTCTTAGTTCATATCTATTATCAGTAGTTTAAACTAATGCTTTGTTAAGCTTCTCCAAATTTTCTCAAATTGCTAGCTTTGTGGCTGCTATAAATGGGAATTTGATACACACTGTTCAAAAAATTATATTTTTTCATTATATTAAATCCTGCTTTCAACCTTTCTGTTGATTTAAATATAGATTTTATTTTTAATATAAAATTACTTTATTTTAAAATTTTTTTTATTTTAAAAGTAAAAGAATGAAAACATATTAACAAACAACCATTTACAAAGTAGCACAAGAATAGTACAAGCAATACTGAATTACAGACAAGGTGAGAGGGAATTAAGAATGGTTGTTGTATTACATATTGATAACTTCAAAGTGGTTACTCAGGCAAACAAATATAGACATGCAAGATTGATCAAATAATCAATCATTAATTGTTCCTTACAGTAAAGCTATATAAGTCAGTAGTACAACTATGTTAGCTATACTGTATACACGTATACACGTATACACATAATTTTCACCTTCTTTCTTTTCTCTTTTCCCTCATCCCAGCTGCTCTTTACTTTTGAGCAGTTTCCTTTTGTTTCACAATCTTTATCATACCTCCTAATTTTTATTCACTCTTTCAGGTTCTTACACTAGTGAGACAATATGTTGCTTACATATGCAGGTCTGATTTATTTCACTTATGAGTATGGCCTCTAGTTGTGACCAATTACCTATAAAAGCCTAGAGTTTATCTTTCTTTATAGCTGAGTAATATTCCATTATATAAAAATGCTACAATTTTTTTATGCAATCCTCAATGGGTGGACATTTGGGTTACTTCCACGATTTAGCGATTACAAATTGCGCTGCTATAAACATGGGTGCACATATATCCCTGTGATATGATATTTTCAGATCTTCTGGGAAAATATGCAGAAGGGGAATAGCTGGGTTGAATGGGACCTCTAGACCTAGTTTGCTGAGGAATCTCCACACTGATTTCCACAGTGGTTTCACCAGTCTGCATTCTCACCAGCAGTGGAGAAGAGTTGCTTTTTCTCCACAGCCTCGCCAGCATTTGTTATTGGTTGATTTCTTAATGCTAGCCATTCTTACTGGGGTGAGATGAAATCTCAATGTTGTTTTAAGTTGCATTTCTCGAATGACTAATGATGTTGAACATTTGCCATTTGTATTTCTTTATCTAAGAAATGTGTATTCATCTCAGCTGCCATTTTTGGATTGAGTCTTTGAATTTGGGGGTGTTGATGTTTTTTAATTCTTTATATGTTCTAGATAGGAGATCTTGTCTAAGGGACAGCCAGCTAAATTTTTTCCCAATTTGTGGGTTTTCTTTTTACTCTGTGGATGATTTCTTTAGATGTGCAAAAACTTTTCAGTAAGATGAGGTCCCAGTTAGTGATTCTTTGAAGTATTTCCCTTGCAGTTTGGTTTTTGTTCATGAGCTCTCTGCCTACCCTTATGTCTTCAAGATTTTTATCTACTTTCTCTTCCAATAGACTTAGTGTTTCTATTTTAATATTGAGATCTGTGATCCATTTTGACTTGAGTTTGGTGCATGGTGATACACTTGGGTCTATTTTCAGTCTTTGGCAGACGGCAAGCCAATTTTTCCAGCACCATTTATTAAAGAGGCTATCTTTCTTCCAGTGAGCTTGTTTGGTCCCTTTGTCAAAGATTAGGTGGCTGAATGTGTTTGTGGTTGTGTCTGTTTCTTCCATTCTGTTCCATTCATCATGGATAGGAAGAACCAACATTGTGAAAATAGCCATACTCCCAAAATTTTTGTACAGATTCAAAGCAATTCCCATTAAAATACCATTAGCATACCTCACAGATATAGAGAAAACATTCCTAAAATTCATCTGGAACTATGAGACCCAGAATAGCAAAAGCAGTCCTAGGCAACAAAGACAAGTCAGGTGGAATCATAATCCCTGACCTGAAACTATACTACAAAGCTACTGTAATAAAATCAACACGGTACTGGCTAAATTTGGATTTTAATTTTAATTTTTATTTTTTTAAAAATTTTTTTATTTTTTATTTTTGGTTTTTCTCCAGTACCGGGAATTGAACTCATGACCTTGCGCTTACCAGGCAGGCGCTTTTGCCGCTGAGCTAAATCCCGAGCCCCTAAATTTGGATTTTAAAAGAAGCTGGTAAAATGCAGGCCTCTATCATCTCCTATCTCAGGAATCAGTGTCAGATTTTAGTGCCCAGTTCTGACATTCAGTTTCCCTCTCGGCCTCCCTCAGGCCTCTGTGGGTTCTCAGGGCCTCATACTGTCATGATATAGTGTTACCCTTGGGATCCAAAATGCCCTCCAGAAGGATTACTGTGTGGAAGACCTTGCTGCCAGCTGATGGGCTGTTGAAACTGGGATTGGACTAGGAAGACTTCAACTTGGTTGAGAGGGTTAAGTTCATTAGCTGAATGGGCATATAAGAAAGTGGGGCCTGATTGGATGAGTGGGGTATGGGGCCATGGCTTTGACTGTCACATCCTGTCACCAGTCTTTCCAGGCTGTCTCTCTGTTTCCTGCCTCTCTGGGGTTGAGCAGCTTTCCTCCTCCATGCCCTTTCACCAGGATGTTTCCCTCTTTCACAAGCCTAAAACAATGGCACCTATGGACCACAGACTGAAACCTCTGAAACTCTGAGCCAAAATAAGGCTTTCTCCTTAAACAGTTATTCTCAGATGTCTTGTCACAGTGACAAGAACATACTTTCTTTTCCTCTAATTCTTGCATCCAAGCATATATTCCATTCACCTTGAAGAGTTGAGTTCCTTCCATTTGCCTGGAGCCTTCTTACTCCAAGAATTTAGAATGAATTCATGGGAGAGTGAAAGGCTTCGAGGCAGAAACACAGCTGCTGCCATTCCTCTCACTTCCTCCCCCAGTCTCTGTCCTACCTCTTGGAGCAATACCAGTTCCTCGTCTTGCCTTACACATGTACATGTTTCAGCCAGCTGACGTATCAATAGTGACTATGTTGATCCTTATTTTTATTTCTCTTCCTCTATGGTAATAGAATATCTGATTGCCAAGACAACCATTGCATTTCCCAGCCTCCATGCAGCCAAGTGTAATTGCATGACTATATTCTGGCCAATGTGATGGAAGCAAAGATGAGGTGGACAACACCTGGTTTTCCCCTAAAGAAATGAACCTGCTCTCCTTTCTACCTCTCTGCCTTCCTCTGGCTGGAGTGTCATTATGGCCTTAATGTGTCATCTTAACTAAAAGATGTGGACTTGTGGTTGATCGCAGTGATGGAGAAAGGACACAGATTTCAAGATCAACCACTGATGTCACCCCCAAAACTGTCTTAAAATGGACTGTTATTCAGAATAGTTTTAAATTTACATAAAAACGGACAAGACAGCACAAAGACTGCCCCATGTGCCCCACATCTGGTGTTATTACTAACATGTTACAGTATCTGGGCATGACGACACAGGATGCAGGACTCTAAGTGCAGGCCTGGCCTGGCCAATTTAGTGATTTGACTAGACCTTGTCCGAAAAAAATCTTGCAATACAATGGCACATTTAATATAATTAATGAACCAGTGTGGATACAGTGGTACTAATAAAAGTCCATTCTTTCCTGAGATTTCTTTGGTTTTAACTCTATATCCCCCTATCTATTCTAGGACCCTGTCCAGGGTGTCATTTTACATTCAGTCACTTGTCTACTTAGGCTCTTTCGGCTGTGAGTGGACTTTCTGTGTTTTTCATGACCTTAAAGTTTTGAGAAGTATTGGTCAGATAGTTTGTAGGATTTTGCTGTGTTGGAATTTGTCTGATGCTTTGCCTATGAGTAGATTTGGATGCTTTGTTTTAGGAGAAAGATTACAGAGGGAAAGTGTCAGCTTCATTATGCCCATCAAAGGCCCACCCCACCCACAGAATGCCACAGTGGCTCTGTGCCTCCCTCCCAGTCCTGTCCTCTTAGGAAGGAAACCTTGTGCTCAGCCCACATGGAAGGAGGGGCTTCATCTACACTATCCTCCTTGGCCATGGAATAACCCCATAAGTTATTGGGAATTATTCACATCAGAGATTTATGATCTCCCAGGGATTAATGTATTCATTCATTTATTTATATCATTATCAATCCATAGATGTTTATGTATACATTGGGTTATAATCCTGTATAATCTTACTTTGTTATCTTGCTTAAACTGTTCCCTATTGTAATAAATTAGCATGGTCATAACAGAAAAAAAATACCACACAATTCTGCCCTCAGGTTTTCTGCATTCTTTTGCCTTTTTCTCCAGAGGTCTCACTGATCTGTATATTTTCTTCTGAATGTAGTAACTCATTTCATTTTATGTCCATCAAGGAATACTCTTCTGTCTTCTGAATTCCCTCTTCAATTGATACTGATTATGCAATAGTTTACCTCCAAGACATTCAGGCACTGTTATGGTTTGTATCTAGATGTCCCCTCAAAGTCTCATGCAGTCAGGGGCTTCTAGAGTTGTTGATTGATTTATGGTCCAATGCTGGGATTATGGATGTGAGTACTACACCGGCCCTGGGGTGGGTAGCCTGTATACAATATAAGGGAGGGAAGGAGGCTTGCTTGCTGCAGCTCCTCCTTTCTTGCTCTTGTTGCTTTTACTGTTTTCTGCCACCATGAACTGTTGCCCTCTGCCACTCTGCCTTGGAACCAGCTAATTACAGACCAAAACCTCCATGTAGTGTGAGCTAAATAAAATAACCTAGAGTGTTGGGTATTTTGTCTCAGCAGTGAGAGAAAAGTAACTAAGACAGGTACTAATAACGCTTAACCATTATTTAATGATGTAATAAGTCATATGAATAAAGAGGAAAGGGAATTTTTTTCGTATGAGGTGCTGTTTTTCACCCTTCCTTTGCTCCCTGCCCCTTTGAGTTCCACTGGTTGCCCACTTTTGTGCAAAGGACATCTCATAAATTTGTCAGAAATGTCCAATATTTGACAACTCAGGAGGGATGGTTCCTTCATCTAACAGTTATGAAAGTCTAGTAGGTGCTAATCACCTTTCAAAGAGCAAAGAGCAGACAGAAAGATGAACAACTGTATAATTTCGATAAGATCTCAGTCTGTTATAAAAATTAGGCAAGGGAGCCAGGCATGGTGGCATATATGTCTAATCCTAGCACTTAGAAAGCTGAAGAGGAGGATTGCTAGTTTGAGTCCAGCCTGGGCTACATAGTGAGATCTTGTCTCACAAAAAATAGACAAGAGAGAAGGACTATGGCTTTGCACTTAGCAACTCTGTATATATAATTAAGTGCTCCACCTGGGGAGCAGAGGGTAAAGATGAAATAGGATGGAAGAGGAAGGGCAGTATGGTAAAATTTAACTTTAGATTTTTAGCAATGAAGTAATTCTACTAAAAGAGAGCTTTCATAATATGGCTGTGTTGGGGAATAAAAGTGGAGCAGTTTTGTAATATTAAACAAATCAGGATAGATGTTGAAGTTAAAGGATAATAGTGTCAGGGCAGGGACAGATCTAAATCTTAGGCTAAAATACCTACTGAAAGTAGGACCGTGAAAGGTTGATCCTGATTATCAGTGTGACACATAGGAGACTTCTGGAGAAGTAGTTGGGTTGTGAGGCACCTTGACCTCCCAAGTGGATAAACCCACTGCTGTGCTCAGAGCTGTTAGGAGGTGATCCTGAGTGGAGGAAGGTGCCTTGGAGGCCATGACTTTGGGAACTGTGCTGACCTCTGACTCCCTCCTTCTCTGCTCTTTCCAGTCTGCTCTGTTTTCCAGATGCCATGGTGAGCAGCTTTCCTCAGTCTTGCCCTTCCACCGTGCTGTCCCTGCCATGGAGCCAGCCAACTGTGAACTGAAGCCTCTGAAGCCATATACCCAAACCAACCTCTCCTCCCTTAAATTGTGGCTGCTGGGTGTTTTGTCTCAGCCATGGGAAGCTGACCAATCCAGACAATGTT
The DNA here is from genome assembly GCF_000276665.1 of Chinchilla lanigera. Classification (NCBI taxonomy): domain Eukaryota; kingdom Metazoa; phylum Chordata; class Mammalia; order Rodentia; family Chinchillidae; genus Chinchilla; species Chinchilla lanigera. Next base: position 121,435 of record NW_004955621.1, read on the forward strand.
GAGATTTAGTAGGCTACAAATGCCACCCACTGTAGGGTAAGACATTTTCCTCCAAGAACCTCATCAGTAGGAAGGGGAAAATAATTTCATTTTAGATAGCATCAAGAATAATGTCTATAACCTGGAGAGAACTAGAGAAGGAGGACTAGAAGAACATGGAAGACATGACGTGGCAGTTTAGCAGACCAGGTGACTGGTAGACATAGACAAAGTAATTAACTGGGTAGCACTGCACAAGGTAGTGGAACCCAGTTATCGTGAAGCGAGAGTCCAAGCTATTGTAATTTGGACATATCCAGAGTTATTATGACATTGTTCTGTAATCATAGGCCTAGATAAACCTGAGATCATTTAGATCCAGTGTGTGAATCATGTAGCCTAGAAAGTCCAGCTGCACAAAATGGTATGCAGCATGTAAGTCAAAAAGGGAAGTTGCCTGAGGACAATGAAAGGACAAGAGAAGCAAAGAAGGGCCTAGCCCTCTTGTTATATGAATTGGGGAAAAGAAAAATTAGCACATTACAGCATGTTTCAAGGCTAAAGACATCACTAGGAAAGCCAGATTTTGACTATGTTATCACAACTGAAAGAACGTGTTCACAAAGTCTGAGGTGAAAGAATTTTATAGTTGATCAGGAGTGTGGTGGAATGAGCTATTAAAATGATTGGCACAGGTAGAAAACTATGAAACAGGGAGGCAGAAGTTTGAGACTTAGCACCTTCACCCAAAAGGATACAAGACATTCTAATATCTCAGTGTGAGCCTCAGAGTCAGGATTGATAGTTAAATAAATTTTCTATATTTCTTGCCAAATGACAAATTAGTAACTAGTCATTGTTTGCTCAAATAGTTATTTGAGGCAAGGATGAATGTGGAGCATATGCTACTTGTAAGAGCTGTCAGCACTTAGATGAGCTGTTGACAAGAATGGAAAGATATTAAATTAGAATCAAGATCTTGCAGAATGTATTCAGAGAACCCTGTGGAAACATTGCACTTGCAAATTACTCTTTACAATATGTAAAAATGCATGGAATGATCTGCGAGTGTGTCATTATACTTCAGCTGGGGAGAAGGCGATGCAATCCTGCTCTCTCCCAGAACACTCTACACTTCCAGCCTCTTGCTTGGGGAGAGGTGATATAGAAAATAGACGTGGGGAAATGTGCAAACCAAGACAGAGTTAAATTGGATGAGAAGAACCACTTCTTTACTTGCCATCTCTCACCCTCAGTCTCTCCCCACCATCCCTGGAGAACTGGCTCTGGGTGACCAAAACCCAAAGTGATCAAAGACCTCCCTGTGCCTATTTTGAACATCCAGTGAGAATGGAATCAGAAACTAGAGTTAAAGTTGACTTTGAAGACAGAAGCCCTTGAAATGATGTAAAGTCTGAAATGATGGGCTGGACAATTTTAAATAACCCAAAATAACATAACAGAATTGTCTCCCATAGGGAGAAATCTTTATAAAACTAGCCTGGAGAATTTCACCTGTTTTTTAATGTTATATTCTGTCACCTCTTAGTTATCTATCTTAATTTACACTCAAAAGTCAGTTTCCTTATTCCTAAGGTCCTAAAGACTTAAATGTACATAGGTTTTCCTTACATTATCTTTTTTTAAAAATTCAAAATAGAATTAATATCCAACTGATAGAAAAGTTGCAAGTATAGCATCATGAACTCTTCCTCTAAGTTAATTTAGAATAGGCTGCTGATGACACACCATGGCCCATGGATACCCATGCATCCTTTCTTACATAGCTACAATGGATGTATTATATCAACCAGTTCTCAGATCTCACTCAAATTTCACCAGTTATCCTAATATATACTTCGTTAAAAAAAGAATCCTTTCCAAAACCACGTTTATGTTTAGTTATCTTGTCTCTGTAGTCTCCTTCAATATGGAAAAGTTTCTTGGCCTTTCCTTGACTTTCATGACCTTGACACTTATGAAAATTACAAACCAGTAACAGTGTAAAATGTCCTTCCATCTGGGTTTACCTAGTATGTTCTCACGACTAAATTTAAACTCTGCACCTTCATCAGAAATATTGTAGAAAGACTGCCACCAGTGGAACACCATCCTAATTTCTCAACCATCTCTTGGCCACAGATCTTTCTCAGTGGCACATCAGGGTGGAATAGGAGGTGTGTTGGGAAGCATCGCTGTAGATCCAGTGTGGAACCTGGATTGAAGGCTTCAGTGGGTACATGGTTCTTCCTCTTGTGATTTGCCGTTTTCCTCACCCAACTTCTCCCTATAGCTAGGCATACAGATTGCTTCAACTACTGCCACTGACCAATCACACTCTGGCAAGGTCTTTTTGCCTTGGTGAAAGTGCTTCCTAACTCACACAGACCAGCTGAGATCTTAAGCCCTCTGAGGGACAGGGCCTCATGGCTTCTGTGCTGCCTGCCCCGCTGTTCTCCTCAGTTCCATGGCCAGCCCTCCTCCTCCTGGCTGTCTATGCTCCAACCTTGTGGTCTGGCTTTGGTAACTGCTCTGCCTGTGCAGGTGGACTCCAGCAAGTACCCTTCGCACAGACAGTGATACCAATGTGCCCGCTGTGCCTCTTGTTCCTGCCTATACCAGTTTGCTGACTGATTATTATGCTCCTGGTTTCAGTGTTCATGGATCATGACTTCCATTTGCTTTTCTGGTTTCTGATGTGTCTGGATTTGCTTGTCCTTTCCTCAATCTTGTATGTGTTTTGAGGTTCTGACCTATTGTCTGGGGACTGGCTATGGCTAAAGTAAACTGGCGTCACACATCCAAGTACTGATACTTCCCAGTCATATCCTTCTTACAATACTGTTTGGCTTAGAACAGTAGCTTGACAAAGAATGCTTTGAAGATACGTGAAGGAAGAATTTATGACATTCAAGATGACGGTGTGCTATGAATATCTGGCGGTGAAGATGTGCCCCCTACTTAGAAAGACTTTAGAAGCCTATGGAGTATTTGAGTTTTAAAAATATCACATCACAGAATAGCAAAACCTCTAAAGAGGTAGAACATTGCCCAGCAGGAACATTTAACTGTAACCTGTGCCTGAGTGTATTTGGTAGCTAAAGAAAGAATGTATTGATCAGATGGTGTGGGGGATCTGTTGTTAGTTTTGAAATTTTAGAAAGGTGAAGGCTACAGAGGCACAGGCTGATTGTGCCTACAGACAGGGGACATTGGCCCACAGATGGCACAGAAATGGCACCTCTTATTCCAAGGTTATAGTCACCAAGAAACCTTTGGGCTCTAATTCAGCTTCCCACGTGGTGTTCCTGTAGGCAAAGAAGGTGTAGGGCCTTAGAACATGTGGCAGTACAGACTTTCCTTTGCCAGCTAATCTGGAGTTGGAGTTCACGTGTCAGTCTTGCTGAGCTTGCTTAGCACATGGGTGTGGTATGTCACGGGGGCAACCTCGCTGAGGAGACTGTGAAGAGTTGGCCATTGTAAAGCCACTGCTGGGGCTGATTGGGCACGGCCACTCTTCCCTGTCTTCTCACTCCAGCTCCTTGCCGTGGCAGGAGCCCATGGCCTTCACACGTCCTAGCTGCAACTTGATGAATCAAGTACATTAGACCTACTGGCATGCCACTACCCGTGCACTTTCACAGCCTCCTTCCTGCCTCCATTCTGGGATGAAAATAGCAGAAAACAGGGAAATTATGACCATTCCTGGGAAAGTGGGTTTAAAAAAGGATTTCCTAACAGGTGTCCCTTAAAAGTTGTAATTTTTGTTTTAATTGATTAATTTGCCCATTTTTCTGAGGAAAGTAATCCAACACCAAGTTGTCTGAAACGGCTCACTTGTCTTCTTTTTTTCTGGAAAAAGAGACTTGGGTCTGATGATTCCACTCCATCCCTCTTAGTTCCTAAATCCTCAACTTTATTGTTTTCATTGATATTAAAAGGATTACTCTGAGCAAGAATCCATGCCAGCCACTATGTAGGTTTGAGGGTGGGTTTTTTTTTTTTTTGTCACAAATTTAGCTGAGAAAGTAGGAAATTAATGTGCTTATTCACTTAATTCAGGTAGCCTCACCTAAGTTTTGGCAAATTCCTGATTCAGTATTGATAAGAGAAAACTAAGTGGTTTCTTTTTATTTTAGATGTTCTTCATGAAACTTCTAAATCAAAGTGCAATGCTAATCACAGTGACCATCTTGTTGGATATACACTGCTGCCTAATCTCTTCAAGGTCAGAGTCTGAATTGTTTTTACATTGTCAAAATAATTAGCTTGATTGTGTTCTCATGTCATTCGGTGACATTTTATGACCATAAATTATTTAGGCTTCAGTTCCTCATAACCTGAGTGCAAACTAGAGTATCTAATGTATTAACTCATCATGATTACAGTAGTATCTGGAGTTTTGAAAGATCATATTCCAAGTTACATCGGAGAATACACTTAGTATTCGCAGAAAATAAGTAAATGAAACAAAGAAACAAATGTGAGAAACAGGTCCCTGTGGGATGCCTGCAAACACAGATCTAATTTGATTTATGTTGGAACACTTAAAGTTGCGATGCAGAGTCAAAGTTCTTCAGTGGTAACAAATAGTCAACATCACTGCTGTCTGGGTGAGATCAGAGAGCTCTTGAGGTGGAGCTGGGCCGGGCTGGCCCCTTGGCCTTCGGTGCCTGCCCTGGTGGCCATGATGCCTGTGCCTCGGGACCCATAAAAGCCTTGTGTCTGTGACTTTGGTGCAATCAGCAGCCCTGGAGTGGTTGCTGAGGATGTCAGGAAATCACTGGTGAGTTCACTTCGCCCCATTGTTTGGTCCTGCTCAGCAATGAGTGCTCTCTGGAAGTTGTCAATGCATGCCACCAGCATAGCCAGTGCTTTAAACTGCCATCCCTCTATCCAAGTAGGCTTCTTGGACAGCCCCTGTCATCAAATGTGAGTTTTTCCAGGAAGTGAAAGCTGAGATGAGATTAGAAGTTTAACGGGTCTATTGAGTCAGAAGATCTATGATGGGAAAGTAGAGGAAACAGAATTGCCCAGGAAGTACCATCAGCCATGACCCAGAGCGCCGAGTCTCTGCCAGTACAATGGGTAATTGCAGATCAAAGGCTGTGTCCCCAGCCCTGCTATAGACCATGCTGTGGTCCACTTCCTCGCCGCACCATCACCACTTGTGTCTTTGTCTTGACACCTGCCATGGGCCCAAGGGACCCAATAGTCAGAGGCCATCAGCCTGTCACATTCTTCACACCCAGACCATGGGACATGTCTTGAAGAGGGTGAGGTCTAAGCAGGGATTCAAGCATCTGTCTCAGCTGGACAAGTGGGTAACTGGGAATGGGCTTGGATGATGTCTTAGTTACTTTTCTCTCATTGCTGAGAAAAAATACCCCACACCCAAACTTAAGGAAGGAAAGGTTTACTTAGCTCACAGTTTGTGGAGGTTTCAGTCCATAATCAGCTGGTTCCAAGGCAGAGTAGCATGACACAGGGGCAGCAGTCCAAGGAAGCAGAAGACAGTAAAAGCAATAAGAGCAAGAAGAGGGGGAAAGCAAGCCTCTTTTCCTCCCTTATACTGTATGGCCGCTATCCGCCCACACCATCTCCATGCCCTCCTCTTCTACAAGGTCAGGATGTTTCCAAAGTGAGGACCCATGCTCTCCTGTGAGTTAAACTTCTAAACTTCTCAAATTGACACAATGTATCAAACATTGCAATCCACCCCTTGGTTTTTGTTGTTGTTGTTTTGTCTTTTTTTTTTTTAGACAGTGTCTCACTATGCAGTTCAAGCTGGCCTTGAGCTCACTTTGTAGCCCAGGCTGGCATTGAACTTGCAGTGATCCTCTGCCTCAGCCTCCCAAATGCTGGGATTACAAGCATGCGCCACCATGCCCGGCATCCCCTTGTTAACTTGGCAACTAGATGCATTTCTTTAAACCAGTTTCCAGATACAAAGATGTGCTTATTCTTATCGTTTCACAATTTGAACATTACAACACAAGTTTAACAATCCTTAAGAACTTCTTGTGGCTATAGTTCCCACTGCTTCTGTCTTAGGCCTGCTCTGCTCCCTCCTTGCAGGTTACCTTAGGTGATTCACATTCATGGCTTCTCCAAATTTCTAGGGTCTCCACTGCACCTTTGGCTTCACACAGCTTCACACACTGCCTTCTCAGGGGCACACTGCCTGGGCTCCCAGGACTTCTGAAACCAGGGTGGAACCCCACAGCTCTTCCATTCTGCATGCACCTGAAATCAGCACCCCATGTGATGCCAAGGTCTGCTGCCAGCTGGGGCAGTAGCCAGGCTTTATTTCTTTGTTGTTTCTCTTTATTTCTCTGTACGGGGTGAGTGCCTGGATTGCTTGGCACTCTGAATCCAATTCTGAGGAGCACATTTTCTATGCTGCCATCATTCTGGAACATGGTGCTCTGCAGCTTTCTCCTCAAAGCAAAGTCTTTCCTATTTGCAGTTTTGAGTCTGCAGAGGGTGGAGACTTGCTGCTTCTTGTGATGCCCTCAGGCCATCTTTTATATTCTCTGGTGCCTTCTCAGCAATGGAGATCTCCTCTGCTCTATCTTTGCAGTCCACAGCTTTACTGGAACTTCCCTTCTGGCCAAACTCACAACATTTTAAATCATCCTGCTGGGTTCTTTGCTCTTGATTCTCAACATAGATCTGGCTAAAAGCCCCAACAATAACCATGCCACTGCCTCAATGTTCAACTGCCTGGAAATTTCTTCTGCCAGATTAATTTAGTCTACTGCCCTTAATTTCAGTCTCAGGCAAAGTCTCTGGCCATGAGAATAATGCAGACAACTTTCTGCCAAGCCATAACACACATCATCTGGAGTCCAGCACCCAGCGCAGTCCTTCTTCCCAGCAGAAACCTCCTAAGCCTTGCCTTTACCGATTTTCTGGTCTTCTGAGCTCTGACCAGAATTTCCCGTACAGAACAGCCTAAGTTGTTCCAACTCTACTCTTTCAGGTGACATCTCTGAACCTATTCAAACTCTCTCCACAAGCCATTCCCAAAGGCCCTTGAACCACATGGTCAGGTATAGTTGCAGCAATGACCCGCCTCCTGATACCAAATTCTGTCTGAGTTACTTTTCTGTCATTGTTGAGACAAAATGCCTGACTCCCAAAATTGAGGAAGCTTTCCTTCCTTAATTGTGGCCATAGTTCCCAGTTAATTTATTAGCTCACAGTCTGTTTTCAGTCAGTAATCAGCGGGTTCCAAGGCAGGGTGGCATGGCACAGGGGCAACACTCCAAGGAGGCAGAAGACAGCAAGAGCAGTAAGAGCAAAAAGGGGGGGAGGGCAAGCCTCTTTCCCTCCCTTCCATTATGTGGTGGCTATCCACCCACACCATCTCCGTGCCCTTCTCTTCCTGAAGGTCAGGATGTTTACGAAGTGAGGACCCAGGCTGCCTGCTGAGTTAAACTTCTAAACTTCTCAAATTGACACAATGTATCAAACATGACAGCTGACTTATAGGACAGAGGTAAGAATGGCACCCACTTGCCCATAACAGTGAGTGCAGTCCAGGGCAGCAGGCTTATGTACACATTTGAGGCATGTGCAATTCCTTAGAAAGGACAAGAGGGTATGATAAAGAGAGAACAGAGGGATGCTGTGGGGATTCCAACATTTAGTGACCAAGTAGAAGAGAATCCCCCTGCAAAGAACACAGACATAGTGGTAACAATGTACGTGCACCCGTGTTTATAGCAGCACAACTTGTAATAAGTAAAGCTTGGAAACAACCCACATGCCCATTGTTATGGTTGATACATTGTGTCAGCTTGGGGGGGTCTAGAGGTTTGGCTAAGTGACTCAGCAGGAAGCCAGGGTGCTTACTTTGTGTACATCCTGAGCCTGTGGAAGAGGAGGACATGGAGATTGTGTGAGAGCTACACGCCCCTTAGGTGGGGGTAGTCTGTTTACAGTGTAAGGGAGGGAAAGAAGCTGCTTGCCGCCATTCCTCCCTTTTGCTCTGGCTGTTTGCTGTTCAGCTGTCATTCCCCCCTTTGCTCTTGTTGCTTTGCTGCCTTCTGCCTCAGAGCTAGCCAAGTATGGACTGAAACCTCCACAAACTGTAAGCTAAATAAACCTTTCCTTCCTTCATTTTGGGCATTGGGTATTTTGTCTCAGCAATGAGAGAAAAGTAACCAAGACACCCATCAACTGAGGAATGGATAAAAAAGATATTGTATTTTATACAATGGAGTACTACTCAGCTATAAAGAAGGATAAACTTGAGACTATTATAGGTAAAGGGATGCAATTTGAGACCATACTCATAAGTGAAATAAATCGGACTCACATGTGTAAATATCATATTGTCTCCCTAGTGTAAGAAATTGACTGAGTAAATAAGATCCAAAATGTATAGTAGATATTGTGAAAGAGAAAGAAACTGCTCAAAAGGAAAGAACAACTGGGATGGGGGAAAGGAAGGAAAGGAAAAGAAAAAAATATATATATATACATACATGCACAAGGTAGCTAGGATAGTTATACTAATTTCCTTTAGTTCATTGAAGGGAACGGATTGTGCTTATATTGTCTGCTCAATCTTGCATGTCCATATCTGGTAATCTGAGCAAACATTTTGAAGGTAGCAATATGCAATATATTAACTTCCTGTTAACTTGTTAACTTTCTGTTAACTTCCTGTTAACTTCCTGTTAACTTGTTTTGATATCCTGTATCTTTTTTTTCTCTTTAAAATAAAAAAAGTAAGGTAGGAAGATCATAAGAAAGTGTGAAGTTAAAAAAAACTTTCAGAAGATAATTAGTTCAACAATGGAAGTTCTTGAGAAATCATGTAATGGAATTCAAGAGCTCAAATGGCCAGGTGAACTGAGTGTCATAGAGCTTATTGGTGACAGTGATGGTGAAATAGAAGCCAGTTCCTGGGGGTGGAAAATGTGTGTGGGAGGTGGAAATAGAAAGCACAGGTAAGTCTTCTGAGAAATAGATCTTAAAGATATGTTTTAAAAACAAAGTACAAGTGTATTTGTAATCCCAGATAACCAGTCAAAGATATAAACAGAAAGAGTTAGGTTAGTAAGCACATGTCCTAAAGATACTGCCTTTCACATTCTACTCCACGTTACCTCAGTCACTTTGAAAATCACCTGTTCCAGAACTTTAAATTTTAACTCAAGTAGTTTAACTGACGTATTTAAGTCAGTTACTGTTCCCTTGAAAATAAGACCTAATCGGACAATAATCAGCCTTGAAAACGAGAGACCAGGAAAGCCACCCCAGTCGGCCCGCTCTTGCCTTACCTGCCACTGCAGCAGCTACCGAGCAGAGGACAGGGAAGTGTAATCTGCAGGACGCTGGCTTTGACCCGGCAGAACTGGCCTCTGGTTTTCAACGCTGACTGTTTTCATTAGGCCTTACTTTTGGGAAAACAGTAGCAACAACATGTCAAACAGGTGATAAAAACAATGCAGGAAAAAACATTCTGTTTAGTGGTTTTCAAATAACAGTTAGTGAAGTTTTTCAGAGCATCTTTAAAAACTGACATCTCTACATAGCTTTGCCTTTCAGAGTAAAACCTAATTAAATGAGGACTTCTTGGACACACAGATAAAGAGGCTTTTAGATATCTGACGTGTAATTCAGACCTACAACATAGAAAGTATTTATTTTCCAAAATAGGGCATGTATTCATATGGGTCTCATGATTGGAATTCTGTTATCTCTTTCATGTATACATGATATATACACACAATAGTTATGTTTTTCAGTTTTATTTCCTTGAAGTGTCATGGAAAGTTTAAAATGATTGAGAAAAAAACTGAGAGAAAAGTGACTATAATAGTGATGACGAAACTTTTAGAGTCTCAGTGACACAAACAGCCACTGCGGCATGTGTGCCAGCACGTTACCACCGATGGGTGTGCAAGTTTTCACACCCATCTTCTAGACTGCCTGACCAACATTTATATCAATGACCAACTGTAGTCACCAGTGTAAGACACAATGTGATTCTATCACTCTACTTCCAAGAAATATTTAACTTAGCCTTCATTAAAACAACTTTTAAAATTTATAATTCATGTTTATTTGAATTATGCATTTACAGTAGTGAACTTGAATGGAATAAGCAGGTTTGAGCAAACCCAGCTGATTTTTTGCAACACAGATCAGCTGACTGGGACAGCAATCTGAGCCCTGCATCAGGAGGAGCCTTGGGGCATTTGGGGTAGTGGGGCCGTGGGGGTCTATTTTATGGAAGAAATGGGGGCCTCAGGTTTCTAGCAGACCAGTGAGTGGTGGTTGAGAGGTATTTTTGTGAGTGACTACAGGGTAAGGTTATTGCGTTGCTATAGGGTTGTGGTCTTTGAACCTTGTTACACAATGTTTTCAGGGGAAAGCCTATGAGATGCTTCCGGTGCGGCCCTATCCAGTTTTTTCTTTCCCCATATTTCGGCTCCATCCTCAGGCTGGCTTCCCTGACCAAACTGAAATAGCTTCACGTTCATGGATCCATCCCGCTGGTCAAAGAATCAAGATCTCCATCAAGTATCCATTGCTCCATCAACCCAAACTGTATGAGGTGGTCTGCTCTGAGTTAACTAGATATATCGTCTGGCTTTAGCCTGCCGGGCTTCCCCAGGAAATGCACGGGCAGGATGAGTATACTACAGTAAACATGTGGTACTCTAAGAGGAGGAGGAGGAAAGAAGAAATGCTTGGTACAGGTGATAGCAAGTTGATTAAAAGAAACATCACCCTGGAAATTACAGGCATTCTTTGTTAAAATAGTGGAAATTCACCCGGGCTTGTAGTGTAGTGAGCCACACCTGTGTGTGCACTGAGTGGGAAGTGTCACTTCACGGGTGTCTCCAGGAAAGACTCGGACTCCAAGGGCTTCTGGATTCACAGCCAAGTTGTGCTGTGCAACAGCTCCCTGAACTCACACAACTCTCATGACCTCTCCAAAGCCTCAACCTCTTCTTCTGTGAAATACCAAGCGCCCAAAGCTGCAAAGATTGGATGAAACAGTCCATGCACAGTACTCACCGCCTCTCCTGGGGCACTCAGCCAGCGCTAGACGTGAGAGTTGGGTTGGAGTGGCATGGGCTCTGACACACATCCCACGCCCTGAGGCTTCCCAGACTCAGGGCTGCTGCTCTGAAAGAAGCCTGCACCATCTGGAACCCACTGTTTATTTCTCTAAGTGAGATTATAAATTCACCAGTTATTTTTCTTTCTCCTAATATAAACATGAGCTGAGAGGAGCAACAGCTACCATGATGAGAAGACACACCGTGATGAGAAGCTGGCGGAGGAGACGCCGTGTGACCATGCACATGGAGTCAGCACAGCACAGTGCAGTGTGAGGAGGCGACGGCTCGCTCTGGAGTCCTGGAGTCGGCTTGTGAGGCTGGGAGAGGACGAGTGGGGAGACTTTTGGGCCGGGGGTTAAGCGGGTCCACTGTGGCCACGTGACCGCCACCACCAGGACTGGCTCCCACCGCACAGGCCAGGATGCAGCCTGTGTCGTGCAAGGCCAAGTGCAGGCAGGGAGAGAAACTGAGTCTTTGGTGACGGAGACTCCTTTACTATGAAGCCAGTGTGAGCTGGTTTCTCTCTCAGCTGTGACAATTGCTACTGGATTCAGCAATGAAATTACTTTAAGGTTGTGTGCGGCCACATTTTACTGATTTCCGCTGTGTACCGAGGCTGGTACAGAAAGGAGCCGTGGAGCATGCTGGGCCCGAGTCCTTCACTCTCCGAGTGGGCCGCTCTCCTTGCTTCCCGCCCGCTCACTGCCTTTTAATTTTGAAGGACTGTGAGACTCCCCAGCCCTCACATTAATTTATTCTTCGTGAGATCTTCTATGTTCTTTCACATCAGTCCAAGTAAAAAATTTGGTCAATAAAGTGTTCGTTGAATAACATTTATTTTAGAATAAGTAGATTTGGGTTTTCTCCATGCAGGAAGAGATGACTCGTGTGCCCTTCTTCAGGAGCTGTGAGTAGGAACCTGCCAACCCAACTCAGGCTGAGGCAGCAGAGACCACAGCCGAGGTTTCGCTGAGCAGCGGATGCATCTCCATCTTCCAGTCAGTGCTCGTTCCTGCCTGCATCCCACTTCCGGTATATTCACGTTTCCCAAAATAGCTGTGAAATCATGTAATTGGCCTCCAAATCGGCCATGCTGACACAGCTGGTGGCCTAAAGTACAGAAAACCTGGGCTTGTTTCTAGAAAACACTCAGGCCTCCTCCAACACACCAGGACAGTCTGATCTGACCACTAGTGCTGTTTCTCTCACTGCCGTGTGACACGGGATGAAAGTCTGCCCCACTCAGACTCCAAGAGTGCTCACCCCGGGGGCAGCAGGCAGCTTGCCGCTCACGGCTCTGCTTGCGCACCATGGTTTGCTTGCTACCAGGAGTCTAGAGCCTCAGGAAAGTGCCTGTGAAGTAACATATTTCAAGGGAAAGACAGCGCCAGGCAGGTGGGTGGTCTACGGGGGCAGTGTGGATTTCCACCCATGAAATTTTGCAATAAGGTTTTCCTTTATGACTTAACTGATAAAATCAATATACAATGGGCAGGTCAGACATGGAAAATATGCAAGGCAACAGAAAGACTGACCTGTGAAAGTCAGATACTGTGATAAGCTAGTTTTGTGATGCCTGTGTGTGCATGCACGTCCACCTACACCTGAGTTCCGGTTGCTATGCAGATCATAGCTGCACCTGCCCCACAGTGCACTGGGGGTAGACAGCAGGATGCTTGTTGGGGCCTGGGTGCAGTGCCTGTGGCCCAGCAGGGCTCGAGGTGTGTTGGTTTACAGGATTGGGACTGGACCGGCACTGGAGCAGGACGGGCTGTGGGCCGGCCCCGAGTCTGTGTGCTTGACCGCTACCCTGTGCAGCCCGTGTCTGTGGGGTGCGGTCCTGGGGCTGCCAGGTCTGTGGAGACTTCCAGTGGCTCCCATGTGGGTGCAGAGTGCATGTCCTGGCTCGCTCTCGGTCTTGCATCGTCAGGTCAGTGTGGGTGACTGCACACCTGAAGGAGACTGATGTCTTTAAACTTCCCATCTGCTCCAAGAAAAACTCTATTTTAGGAGGGTGTGGTTTAGTTTTCCATAAAATTTTGTGAAGTGCTCTTTTTTTTTTTAACTGAGATTATATCTATATTTTCTTATGTATTTTGGTGATCTGTGAATTTTACACTGGTTTTAAAATTTTATAGCATCTTTGCACTTCTGTGAGAAAACACATTTGATTAAGTGTGTTTTTATTATATATTGTGGAATTTGTGTGTGTGTGTGTGTGTGTGAGAGAGAGAGAGAGAGAGAGAGAGAGAGAGAGAGAGAGCTGGTTCACAGGACACAAGTTGTCAAATTGCTCACAGTATTCCTTTATTATTTTCTAAAGCGTCTATCGCTCTGTGTTACTGTGTCTCTTGCCTTCCTCACGGCTCCTATACTGTTGGGTTGCAGGCTGTGCCTGTCCCAGTGGCACCCAGCTCTCTCTCTGCCTGTCCCAGCTGCACAGGGCTGGTGGGAAACACAGGCCTCTGGGTCAGAGGGGAAACAGCTCCCCACAGCACCCAGTCACCAAGTGGGCAGGTGTGGGTCCCGGGGACACTGCAGAACTGTGCCTGGGCACCTGTCTGATCATCCAGCAGCTGGCAGCAGAGAGGAGTTCTGTGGTTGTGGCAGCTTCTCTAGGAGCTGTTTGGATTTTCTTGTATGCCATGTAATTTAGGATTCTATCCTGAATATTTTAAAAAAATTTTTGCAGTACTGAGTATTGTACCCAAGGAGGGCTGAGGTACATCCCCAGCACTCTTTCCTTCTCTTTTCTCTGCCTTCCCCCTTCCCTTCTCTTTCCTTCTCTTCTCTTCCCTTCCCTTCCCTTCCCTTCCCTTCCCTTCCCTTCCCTTCCCTTCCCTTCCATTCATCTTCCCTTCCCTTCCTTTCCCTTCATCTTCCCTTCCCTTCCCTTCTCTCTCTCCTCTGAGATAGGGTCTCACTAAGCTGCCCAGATGGCCTCAAACTGACAATCCTTCTGCCTCAGCCTCCTGAGTAGCTGAGATTGCCCGCGTGGTTGCCATGTCTGGCTCTGAACATTCCGTGTATTGTGTTGAGCTCTGAGCCTCCTAAGGATCCCGAGGCTGTTGCTGGCTGTATCCTTCTGGCTGTGTTGGTGGCAGCCAAGCTGGTGAGCCATGTCCTGCAGCGGTCGTCTGCAGCATCCTCACAGCCATCTGTGTCCATGCCCACTGTGCCACCCGGTGCTGGCCTGGGCCCTGGGTGGGGTCCACACCACAGTTCTCCAAAGCCTCCCCATGCTGCTCTTGGTCTGCCTTGAGCATGCACATCTTGAGAGACAGCCTAAGACCTGCAGAGTTGGGCATCCTCCTGCTTCAGCCCCCATCCCGTGACTCCCCAGTGCGGAAGAGTCTCCGGTCCCCATCCTCTGGCTGAGGCTGCACTTGTAGCATTTAGCCTGCTCCCACAGGACCTCCCAGGACTGAGTCTTCACGTGGAATGCTGCAGAGAGAGATGGAAGCCCAGATTCCCTCCACAGCCCTGGAGAAGGGTGGTGGCTCTTTCCTTGCTGGAGGTAAGTACTTTTCCCACAGTCACTGCCCTTAACACAGATCCTTAATACAGACTTGCATGAGGCATTGTTGTGGGCTCTAGACCTCCAGCTGGACTTGCAGAGAACATTGCCATGGACTCTAGGTCTTCAGCTGGACACGTGCAGGACATTGCTGTGAGATCCAGGCCTTCAGCTGGATTCTTTTGCATTTGACTCTTTGGGTGAATATTATGAAAAATCCTATAAATTATGTGACCCGTATTAAATCCTTCCCCTTGTAAATGCTGACTACAACACCATCCATCTCATGCATAAGCAAACTATAAAATAGCTCTAGAAATAGCTGCAATCATATGGCATGTGAATTTTAATATTTGTGCATTGTTTTCAAAGGCTGTGTGGGTCCTTACATTTTATGTCTGTTAATTTTTATTTTATTGAAGACTTGCTCAGACTGGTAATAGGAAGAAAGCCTGTTAGTCTGTGGTACAGGTGTGAGGGGATCAAACCTTTCATCAGATCCTGCACCTGCCAGGAGTTGCATTAGATTGGATGAATACATTAATGTGGTGGTTCTCAGCCATAGGTGCGTATCAGGATCACCTGAGAATTTTGTTAGAGGCAGACAGACTTTCACTTACTCCGCTTCCCTGTGCCTCTGTCACCTTTATTAACTTTCCAGGTGGTTTCAATACACAACTATGTTTGAGAACAAGTGCATTAACTCATTCCCCCTGAGATAGTGAAGGGGGGAATTAAAATTTCAAATAAAAGCCTGCCCAGGATGCCTTTCAAGACCAAGGAGCATGTCTGGCAGCCGGATAACAGAACATTTCTTCCTTTGTGTAACCCCTGTTTCTACTGCCTTTATATAACTGACTGCTTTGAAGTGTAATAGGACATTTCTTCCTCTGTATAACCCATGCTTTGTATAACTGATAGCCTTACAATGTAATCTGAGATGTTCAAACTCCTTCAGCAACCGATGATGTCACCCAACTTCCAATCACATGTGCCAGATCTGCCTTTGTACCTCCCCGCTCACTTTCCCTTTAAAGGTCTGAAACCCCCACAGGGTGGGCTCTGGCTCTTTGGCAGAGGTCCTAGCCAGAAGCCCACTGCTGTAATAAGCTGCCTTCCAAACCTCCTTGGCAGCGTTCTTCCAGGGTTTGGTCTGTTTTTCATAACAGTAGATCTTATGTCTTGCTTTCTAGAAACCCAAGCCAGGAGTTTGATTGGTTCAAGTGTACTTAGAAGAGAGAAAGGGTCTTTTTTTTTTTTTTTTTTTTTTTTTTTTTTTTTTTTTTTTTTTTTGGTACCGGGAACTGAACTCACAACCTTGCGCTTGCCAGGCAGGCGCTTTGCCGCTGAGCTAAATCCCCAGCCCCGAGAAAGGGTCTTTAAAAAGCAACTTCTGCTTAAACTTTAGGGGAGGTTGAAACTTGAACACATTAGTTGATGTTAATATGACTATTGTTACCCATAGCCTGGTGAGGACTATAGTTATGCTTAGAAAAAAGAATTACCAGTTGAACAGCAGAGAAACAAAAATTCACAGGGTTAGTGTGTTGGTTACTTTTCTCTCATTGCTGAGACAAAATACCCAACACCTAATGTTAAGGAAGGAAAAGTTTATTTAGCTCACAGTTTGTGGAGATTTCAGTCAGCAGTCAGTTGGCTCCAAGTGGCAGAAGACAGCAAAAGCAACAAGGGCAAAAGCGGGGAAGAGTAAGCCTCTTTTCCTCCCTCATATTGTAAGTAGGCTACCCACTCTCAGGTGGGCGTAGCACTCGTACCATCTCCGCTCCCTCCTCTTGCACAGGCTCAGGATGTTTACAAAGTGAGGACTCTGGTCCCTTGCTGAGTCACTTAGTTAAAATTCTACACTTCTCAAGTTGATACAGTGTATCAGTCCTTACAGTTGATTTGCCACCTTATATTCATCTATATTCATATTCTTCTTTTTCATTAACCATATCAAAAATTATATTCATACAATTAATACAATTTGTCTCCCAATATTAATTTTCTGATGTACTCTAGGGTCCACTGTGGGGTTGTACAAACAGCTTTAAAAATATGTAATCCTAGGCTACCCTTCTCCTTCTCCAGCCTCATTGATTTCCCACTGCTTGTAGGATAAGAAATAGACTCCTTTGCATAGTCTAAAAGAGGCTTCCTAGTCTGGGCCTGTGTGGGAAACCACTCAGACTGCTTCACAGCTCAGGGGCGTCTAAGGACACCTGAGGACTGAGCCCTGCTTGTCTAGCAGGTGCACAGTGGGATACAGTTATGTAAGCATGACTTAGCCAAGGTAAACATGCATGTGCTGGTTATGGTACTACAAAAGAATGTAAATATGCGATAACAACCTGTGTAAAAATTATACAACAAAGACACAAGCGGCTCTTGTGCTGTTGTGCTCTGTTCTCCATGCTGACACCTATTTGTTCCTCCAAGCCCTGTCCTCCACTCTGGCCATATTTCACCACACTGGCCTTGCACAGTTGGCCTTGCACCTGACAGCAGGCTCCGGGTCATAGTTCACCCCATCTTATGTGGTTGGTCCAGTAGCTTCCTTTACCTTCTTTAGGACATTGAGCACTGTGGTCAAATATTTCATTTGTTTGTTTCCTTGTTTACTGTCCTTCTTTGTGTACAGAAACTTCTATGAGAGGAGGAGTTTGTTTTCTCCCCTTTTGTTTCAAAAATATGCAGAGCAATTCCCAGCAACCCAACAGGGGACCATGAAGATCTGAGAAGTGGCTGGGGACCACACACAAACCCATGTCAAGAAACTTGCACCCATGTGGCCATGCAGTCCTTCAAAATTATCTTGGGGGAAATTGCACAAAAACTCACATACAGATATGTGTAGGTTTTTTTTTTTATGACTTTCTTGTTTGATCTGGGTGTTTCAGGTGTTTGCTTTCCATAAATATCTTATTTTTCTCATTGCTGGAACTTTTGAAATGGAATCAAGAATTGGTTAACTTCTAAGTTTAGAATTCAGCAGAGCCCATGCCTGTAGAACCCTGAGCAATGTCGGAAGTCTGGCTACTGTGTTACTGGTTGCAATTATTGTAGTTAATCTCCACAGTGGGCAGGCTCTGGGCTGGGCCATAGGGTGCAGGGCCCAGGACAAGTCGTGTTGTGTTCTTCTCTCTGCTCTACTATACCCAATACTCTAGTGCCCGCAGGCCAGGGGCACAAAAATTCCAGGACTGTGAGCAGAGGCTCCTCTAGCTGGGTGCTGTGGATGAGGATGAGTATGCACTAGAATGGGTGGAAGTTCACATACATGACTCAGTGCTGAGCAGCCAGCAGAATCTGTGCCTGCCTCACTTCACCGTAAAGTGCAGCTCAACTGACGTACAGTTAGTTCATCTTTCAACATGAAGATGGGGTGTGGCAGAGGAAGCTGGCCCAGAACAGTCGTCTGATCCGTGTGAACTAGATTAGTGTTTTTCAAACCTTCGCCTTCCCCTGGACCTGCTCCATTTTATCAGAGTTTTTCATTTCAAAACCACGGGCATAAACCTAAGCAGGGCCTCCCACCTGCAGCCCTCAGCCTCACCTGTACCTGCAGCTGCCACCCTCCACCATAACCCCAGATCAAGTTATACACCCAGCACCAGGAAGAAAGAATGCCAAGAGGAACCTGCGTGCAGTGAGGTGCGTTAAACACACCATGAGATCTCCTGTTTTTAAGTGAGTATTTTCAACCTTATCAAGCTGGTTAGTAATTGCTCTTCTCTTAGAGAGAAGAATGGGATTGGCACAAGGTAAGTGTAGTAGCAGATGGATTTTCTTCTCTATATATCTTGATTAAGTTTTAAAAGAGATTTTTTTAACTAGAAGAGGCAGAACTCAGTTTAAGCAACAAAAGTCTGACTATAGGGACTGTTTTGAATCCAAATTGATCTGTGTTTCTCTTCCTTTTGTCTTTCGTATTGCTTTTATAGAATTTTGGTATTTTATTACTTTAAAAAAAATTTTTACTCAGGTCTTTGGAAAGAGCCATAGATCTAGGCAGCATTCCAGTTCTGTGTGTGGCAGCAGGAGTGTTGGGATCTACCTGGGGGGAGCTCAGGGGCTGAGGGCTAAACCTCTGCAAGCCCCAGAATTTCTCCAAAAGGAGACAGCTCCACCCAAGCCTCCTCACCAGTGCAGCACTCAGAGCTGTAGAGCTGCAGAGGAAAACCATGCTCTTGAGGTTTTCTGCTCATCTTCTTAATCCCTGCGCTTGTGATAAACCAGTTTAATGGTGATGAACGAGGTACTGAACTTCGAGGAGAGAATGAAATGTGGGCAGGCTCTTCATTACACACGGACTTTTTAAGAGTTTTGCCTTTGAGCTGGGCCTAGGCATCTTATGAGTTGTTCCCTATGAGCTGTCAGTACATGAAATCACATAAGTCCATAGATTCTAGGGACAAGACTTGTCAGCTTTATGTTGTGTTCCAGAAGATTTCAGTGAGGGGAAAACTCAGAATAATTCCAAGTGGTACAGGTAATTGAGAAAGCTTGAGGCATCTCTTAACACATAGACCATGTTTTTCTGAGGGCTACCATGTCTAAATCACGTTGGCACTAGAAGATGTCAATAAACAACAAGAAAACATTTGTTTTTCCCTCCTAATTTGTTTGTTGCTGCTTTTTTTCTGCAAGAGCCCTCAGTAGTGAGTGGTACCGCAGCAGGTTTGTGTTTTCTCAGACTTTGCATTATTTCTCTCATTGTTTTCTTTTGGGGATGCTCTGGGGCTTCTTTATTCAGCGCTCCAGTCTGCACCCATGGATTAGTGATGAGTTGTGGAGCCACAGGCTCTGCTGCCTGCTGCACATCATTAAGTGATGCGTGTCACTCCATTAAGTCATATCAGGATGACGGGCTGGGGATTTAGCTCAGCGGCAAAAGTGCCTGCCTGGCAAGCGCAAGGTCGTGAGTTCGGTTCCTAGTACCGGAGAAAAACCGAGAAAAACCAAAAAAAAAAAAAAACAAAAAAAACAAAGTCATATCAGGATGGAGGTGGTTGTGAGTTTAGCCCATTTGTAGAACAATCTTGGAAACTCTCTTTCTGAGCAGTCCTCTCTGCAAAGGAAAACAAACCCCTGTGTTCCATAGATTGTGAAGGAGCACATTTGGTTAGGGCTTTATTGCCACAGCATAACATGGGAGAAAATGTCATGTGAAAAAGAGAACAGGAGAGGACTGAACTTGTTTTTGTCACAAACCCAGTTTGTCATTAAGAGCCTGTCTCTTGATAACAACATTTCTTCATTAAGGACAGAGCCCTCATGACTAACTGCATCTTAAAAGTCCACCCGCCAGCATCGTTGCATTAGGGATTCGTTTCCTGACACACGAACTGGGGGGGACTTGACTAGTGGGTTCACAGCGAGTCCCCAGAGTGCCCCAGTGTTGTGTAAGACATGACTAGAGCTCTACCTCCTGGACCCCTCAAAAAAACTGTGCATGCCTGCCAGGGAACATAGGCTGGCTTCCTAGCAGAGCACGTATGTAACAGCACTTCTGAGGCAGTCACCAAACCCAGCGGAAGTGCCAGACAGCAGGCCCTGGGTCCATCCCACAGATAAGGAAGTAGAGGCCAGCATGAGGCAGGGCATGGGCATGAGGCTGTGGGCAGCTCCTCTACAGTCAGACAGAGCACCAGAACTGGAGCCATGCTCTGATGCCCTGGCGCAGGGTGAAACTTTGGGTTTCACTGGGTCTGGGTGAAGCTTGGATTTACCCCGGGCTGACTATGTCAGTGCCAAACCTCAGTTTCCCCATCTCTACTGCTTCCTGGTGTTGTGAGGATTGCACTAAGTCATGACCGTACAGTGTCCCCGAGGCTGGTCACTGCTCCTTTGGAGACGTGGGGCGAAAGTGCGAATGGTGGCAGGGACACGTCCATCCTGGGAGGAGTGACCCGAGCAAGGAAGGGACTGTATGGGGACACGTGCAGCTCTGCACGTGACTCCGAGAGCTCACGAGGTCCCTGGTTCCTCCTTCCTCTTGTTTTGTTCCTGCCTAGAGCCTGAGTGGTTGGAAGTAGTGGAGTAGGAGTGTGTAGACTCCAGCCTGTAAGACAGTTGCTTCTGCTTGGCAGTGAATTAAATGTAATCAAAAGGAGGCCAGGGGCTGTAGATTAGTCCTGCCCATGACAGAGTCTGGAGGAGAGATTCTAGAGCTTAATTGTGTTCAGTCTTCCTCAGGACAATCAACTAAACAAATAAAAAATTTACTAAACATAACGGACTGTATGTATTACACCTGCCCTGTATTACATCTGCCCTTCCTGTTCATAGGGGGATGTCAGCCACCAGCTATCAGGATGTGACTATGTAGAAATGGGTCACTGCAGGTGTGATCACAGTCCCACTTCCCATCTTCTTGGGCATGGTTCTGAAAAACGAGTCCTTAGATGATTTCGTCATTGTGCACACAGAATAGAAAGTGCTCACACAAAATTATGAGGTATGATAAAGAATACGGTGAACGTTTAAACTTTAAAAATTTATTACGGTAAAAGACACAGTGCCGTTAATCCTCTTCAAAACCCTCCCCAATTTGTGCACACATATCCCATTGCATTGCCACTTTCTCCAACAGCTCTGGAGTCCTCTTCCCTGGGTGTCTTTCGTTGTGCTGTCCTGGCTGCTTAGACATCCTGAATTGATGCAAAGTGTTTCCCTTTCATGGCTATTTTGATTTTGTGGAAGAGCCCACAACTTCATGGTGCCAGATCCAGGGGATGAGGTGAATAAGGACGTCCCATGAGGTTTTTATGAGCTTCCTTTCTGTTGAATGGCATGCGGCATCAGCATTCACAGACTTTTGATCAAATCTTGTAAAGACATGGAAGAGGACTTCCAGAACTGCTTCAGAAAGTGGCAAGAATGGTAAGAGGAATGTGTTCAAAGCAAAGGCAGTATTTTGGGGGGATTAATGGCAATGTGTCTTTTACATTTGGCATAAATTTTGATCATATCTTCGTGACAATATGGCCCACTACACATGGTATGCTACACGGTATGGCCTATTGCTTTTGACCATAGACATATATAACATGTTTCTGTATTGGAGAGCATAGGCAACTATAATGCTATGGTAAGTACTTATGTCTCTAAACATAGGAAAGGTACAGTGAAAATACAAGGTGAAAGGGATTTTTTGGCTCCATTTTAGTCGCATATGTTGCCCATTGTTGAACAAAATGTCATTAAGTGACACATGGCTGTTATGCGAATGTACACTGGCACCATCCTAATGACATTTTAATCCTCTAATCCAGGATAGGGCTCTTACTTCTAATGTCCACATAAAAAGTAGAAATTTGAAAACACACACACACACCATTGTGTGGACACCAAAGCAGACACTTGTAAGCCACAGAATGACAAGGATTAGCAAACCCAGGAGACGAGGAGGGGCAGCCTCAGCTGTGGCTTCAGGCTGAACATGCAGTGTAGTGCAACAGTAATGAAAAATCAGTAATGCTGATCCTGTCTTTATTTGAACTTTCGATTTTCTGATGCATTTTTGGTATTATACTTCCTAAAACATGATACAAGTGAATACTGAGGTATACGGCACCCCTTAAATTATACATCTACATGAACCCTGACCTGCCTCCCCAACCCACCCTTGTCTCAAAACCACGTGCGGAGGCTGGGACCCTGATTTCCATTCTGACTCTCCCA
Source organism: Chinchilla lanigera (assembly GCF_000276665.1). Taxonomy (NCBI): domain Eukaryota; kingdom Metazoa; phylum Chordata; class Mammalia; order Rodentia; family Chinchillidae; genus Chinchilla; species Chinchilla lanigera. The sequence continues at coordinate 143,707 of NW_004955621.1, forward strand.
CACCATGCGGTTCCCACATTTGTTGCTTTGCTGTTGACCTGAAAATGAGAAAAGCGTGCTTGGCAGGTGTTTTTGCTTGGGTTTCGTGTTGCCTCAGACAGGGGACTAGCATGAAGCTCCACTTCTCAATTCTAAAGCAATTCCTTTGCTGCCTTCCGTGTTTGGTACAACATCATTCTCCCATTAATCCCGGGTCATACTTGAGTTCCATTTTTAACTCTCCTCTCTCTCTTACCACGTATATTCAGTTGAGTCAGGTTAAGTCTTTCCCTAGCCCCTGAGTAAAAAAATAGCTTTGTTGTCTTTTGGTAAAACAAACACATTGCAATGTAAAATGTGGCAATATTTTAGCAGGTGTGAGGCAGAGGCGAACATGTTATCAGTAATCTTCCTCAGGTGCCACAGTCAGTATTGTTTTGGGTATTCTTTCAGAGAGTTGGCATTTTTTCTTGCAAATGTATCTTATGGGTCTATGCCATGCATGCTACTGGTACTCTTCTCTTGTAGCCTTGTTAATTATGCATCATCTCGTTAACTGTGGACAGCTTTTCATGTCACTGAGTATCCCTTGAGGCTGGCCTTGCTGTAGGCATTTGTTGACCAGGGAGTGCCAAGGCCTATGAAGATCCACTCGTACCATCTCCAGGGCCTGTACTCCACAGCTTGAGTCAGATTCAGTACAAGGTGTGACTCAGGAGAGTATAATTTATATACAAAGGAATGCAAAATTTTGCTCTGTATGTTGACAGGAACTTGGAGAATTTATATGGGAATAAATTTTCTGGCTATTAGACTAAGGTAGATGGAAGAGGATATTGAATTAGGCTAAATTTACTGCTATTAATTCACAGAGTCTGGATTTGATGTAGTAGCTTGCTCTGCTAGAAGTGCCTATAAGTTTGTTTTGCTGATTAAATCTGGACTTGGTGGTGGGCTATGTTCACTGAGACTGCGGTGCTAGAACTTCTGGGCATAACACTGAGGAAGAAATGAAAATGCTCAAGGACGTAGGCCACTGCAGTTGTCTAGAGAAGTGTGAGTGGGAGAACTCCGACTTACATGAATGTGACTGGCAGCTGTTCTCTGGAGTGGGGGACATGGAAGGGGACGGTGGAGTGGTAGTGAGCACGGGCCAGGCATGCCTTCCTATCAGTCACAGGCTAGGGACACCTCTGCATCAGTCTGTATGGCCCTGGCCCTGCGAGGGACCCACCTCTGTAACCCTTGAACAATAACCACAGTTGAAGAAGTAGCCCGTGCACCAGGTGTTGGAAATCCCCGACTCAGGCTCAGGTGCAGAAACACCTGAAGGTGTCTGAAGGTAACCTTTGGCGATGGACAGGCTCATTCTCTACTCATCTGTGTAGGCAGCATCTCATGAGTACAATTATAACACAGTGCGTTATGGGAAAAGACATGCGCAGTTAACACACGGCATGTGACCCAGCCTGAGCTGTCAAACACCCCGGGACAGTCCTCTGGGAGGGGCTTGGACTGGACCAGAAGTAAGATCACTTTCCCTTATCTCTGGGGCTACTCTGAGCCTTTCACTGCCCACCCTTACTCTGCAGAGTACTTTTTTCTGCTTTGAATAAATGTACAGTCTCACTGCCCTTTTTGTGCCTTGTACAATTCTCTACTCAGGACACCAAGAATCTGGCAGGAAGCCCCGCAGGACCCTCCATCTGGTAACAATCCTACCCCTCAACAGTGGGTACAGGGGTGCCCTGGAGCAAGGCAGTAGTCATGCTTCCTTACCAGACCTAAGGTAGCAGTAATTGGCAGTAATTGGTAGCAGGAATAAAGTAGAACCAGAATGCTTTGCTTACTTTACACAGGAAGATCTGGAAGTCCCTCAAACTTAAGTTTCTCGAAAAGGTAGAACCAGTACACATATCTCTTGACTTGTGGTCTGAGATTCCCTTCACTTGGTCTAAACCTTATTTAGGCCAAAATTCATCAGCTTGTTCTGATCTGAACTTCGATTCTGAAGTGCATACTTTTTCCTTTCTTACTCATGACTCATGGGTAGAAAATACTGAGACAACCTTGTGCTATTTAGAGACAACAACTGTAGTTCCTGGTAGTCACTGTGTATTTATGCTGCTTCTGAGCTACTAATTGTAACAGAGATCTGGGGACTGCAAACCTTAAGTGTTTAGTATGTATCTGGTTCCCCACAGAGAGAAGTGGCCACTCCTGCTCTAGAAAATAAACCGTGGCAGCTGGAGATCCCTGTGATTGCTCTCTGCTGGGTAGTAGAAGTTCCACAAAGCTACATTTTCACACTTGTGACTATTCATAGATTAGAACAGACAACCTGCCATCTCTCTAGCTGTTGGGAGGAAGGGCACTTTTCCTGGAAGGAGGGTCAGAAAGACTCTGCTGGCTACTGGCCTCCCTTCTCAAAGGCATGTTTAAATAGTTTAATTACTGCAGACAACATTAGAGGTCACTGGTATAGTGCAGAGTTGCCTCTTAATAATTAAGATGTAATTTTACTTTTTCAAGTAATAATGTCAGCTCGTGAAAATCTCTTCCCATTGAGTAGAGCACCCCAGGATCCAATCACCTTCTAAGTCTTGCCTCTGCATGCGTGAGACTTTGGGATATTTTATTTTACTTTATTTTATTTTATTTTTGAGACAGGGTCTTGCTATATAGTTCAGGCTGGCCTTGAACTCTCTATGTAGCCCAGGCTGCCAAGGAACTCATGCCGATCCCCCTGCTTCGGTCTCTGGAGTGCTGGGATTACAGGTGTGCGCCACCGCACCTGGCTGGGCACATTTCAGATCTAACGCACGATGCCTTCATCTGTTAGTACGCATTTAGGGTGTTCCTGCATCTCGGTTATTGTGAATATTGCTGCAATTAACACGGGGGTGCTAATACTTTTAAAATCCTGGTTTTTTAAAAAAATAAATACCCAAACATGGGGCTTCTGGATCATATAGTAATTCTATTTTTAACTTTTTGAAGCTCTTGCCTGTGTCTCTGTTCCCTTCTCCTTTTTTGAACACTCACAACTTAAAAAAAAAGAAAAAGGAAAAAAGAGCCTGGCCATCTTCTCTACCAATCCCACACAATATATCAAAAGATTTCCCTGATCCAATGCTTAGGCCTCACCTGTAGAGATGTCCATGTCATCCTCACTGACGCCCTACTACCAAGAGAAGGTGGAAATGTGCAGGGTGGCAGCACAAGCAGCAAACAAAACCCAGGCCTGCCTCGTCGTTGCTGTCCCTTCTCACACTGGCCAGCCTCTCTGATCCAGGCACTCATCTCCTAGGTATCCGGTAATTCTCTAGGTCTTCTCCGGTAGATCCTGACATTGCAATCTTGATGCTCTGTCTTGATCCTTCCTGACCTGGGCAACTAACCCCTTGGCCTATCCCCTTCCAGAGGCACTAGGCTCCTGCTGGTGGCCACGGCCCTCTTCCATTTGCCTGGGAACCCACCAGGTCCTCCATGGGCAATTCCAACTTGGCCCTCTGAGTGCCCAAAGAGTTGCCTTTTCTGCCTCCTTAAAAACCTAAAACCCCTCCATATTCTGATGCCTTTTCTGTCTTCTAACTCTTACTGGCATAACTCTATAATGTTAAAATAAAAGAAATATTATCAGAGGTCTCTATTATGAATCACCTTGGTATAAAAAATAAGTCAAACTACAAAGCCAACTATCAGGTAAAAAATGGCACTCGGGTTACACACAGCCTGCATCATACCAAGTGCTGGCAAGTAAAAGCTAAGCTTGACTTCTGTCTCAGGAGGTCAAAAAAGATACAACAGCCTTCCTGACCATAAAAAGGTAATGGAGGTTCACCACAAAACATCTTAACTGATTGGTAAATGTACTGTAAATTTTATGGTTTAAATTAATATTTTTGTCTGATTGATGCACCTAAAATATTTCTTAGCAACAGCTTAGAGATGATTCCTAAACTACAAGTACAGAATGAACTTGTCTTTTGTTGGTTTCTGTGTCTACTGTACTAAGATAATTTGTCCTTCAAGGTCATCTAAAGGCTTAAAGGGTTGTCAGCCTTAGCCAAAAAGTAACATCTTTGCTCCTCTTTCTACCAGTACTAAAATAATTAACTGTTCAGGGTTGCTTAAAAGGCTGTTATTCAGTCAGTTCTAATAAAAATGTAACATCTGTGAGTTAAGTCTGAGATAAAAATATACCAGGAACATTTTAAAATCCAAGGGGCTACTAGGCTTGTTACAAAAAGAAATCAGTAAGTTTAATAAAAAAATAAAAACATAAATATAATGATATATTTTGGGTATAAGAGTATTTTAAGTGATTAGGTTTTGCCCTAACAAGATAACAAAAAGGAAAGACAAAGACACAGCTAGGAGGTCCAGGCTAGTTGGGGTGGTGGGGGACACTCCTGAGGGGGGCTCACTCGAAGGAGGTGAGCACTGGGCACGTGTCCATCCTGCTCTGCCCACAGTGAGTTGGTTTCTCTGCCCCTCCGCGTGCTTCCCCTTTGAGCGATGCCCTGCTCACCACTGGCCCAGAGAACAACGGCGAGGACCATGGACAGAGCCGAGGCAAAGGCGGCGGGGAGCCTCCCTCCTTCACCTTGTCTCAGTGACAGAAAGCCCGGACACAGGGAAGCCTCATGCTAGGCGTTCTCATCACAATCATAACAAAAGGCAACACTCCACATTAATTACTTAAAACAGGGGGAAGGTGTAAACATGCAGAAAGAAGAAAATTTATAATTCTTTAGTCCCACAACCTGCTTTTTTTTAACCATTAATTTTAATTAGTATGCTAAGATGAAAAAGTTTTATGCATTCATTTTTTCTGATTGTTTCTAGCTCAGCCTCAGATGGTGTCTGCAGAATATTTGGTCAATAAATATCTTGTTGGCATCTGCCCCCTTTTCAAGTGAAGTGCAAGATTGCATATATTTCCTGAAAATGAAGAAATATACTTATATTTAGGACAGACCAATATCTCCTGAATTATTGAAGTCATCCTGGAGATAGAGTTGTTTTGAGATGATTGATTTTTTTCATTATTCCACAAGCCTGAATATTTACTACTTTGCTCCACTTTCATTATTCATATTTTAAAATTTCTCTGGGGAACACAAAAAAGGCCTCCTCGACTCATCTCCCTCAGGGCCTCCAACGTGCTCTGTCCTCTCTGGCCTCTTGCTACCGGGGCTCCACCATGGCCTCAGTGCATGCATCGTCTGGGGACCGGCGTGTCCTGTTGGAGCACTGCCTGCTGGGTAGAGGCTCAAACTCTCCCAGTCTTGAGACCTATTTCCAAAGCCTCTTCTCAAGGTGTGAACAAACACATCGGCTAATGGTTGATTCTTCCTTCAGCCTGGCTTCCTTCCCTCAAGGGCATGTCCACTTTGTAAAAGATGCCTTTCATGACTGCTGTGTTAGTGTCCAGCTGGCCGCAAATCCAGGGTCTCCAGCCAGCACACATTATCATCTCCTAGCTCTAGGGTCTCAAGTTTGAGATGGCTCTTGCAAGGGCACGATCGAGGTGGTGGTGGGCTGTGCCCCTTTCTGGAAGCCCTGAAGGAGCATCTGTTATCTGGCAGTTTTCTGTTACAGGACTTTTTCCGCAACCCTTTTCTCTTCTGAAACCAGTCTTTCCCACATCCCGTCATTCTGGTGCTGACACGGCCCACCCGGGTGAGCCAGGACAGGTCACTGTCAAGGTCTCTAACTTAATCACACTTTCGAAGTCCTTTCGGACATACAGGGTGACACTGACACTTCCCAAGGACGGGAACACTTCCATGTCTGGGCTTGACAGATGTGTTACTCTTCTACCACAAACACTTTCAAAGAGCAGGTGATATCCAAGTGGGACAGAATCATTGAAAAGATTCTGTTTTCCTTCTGCTGTTTCCCAACCACACAAGTTCAGTACTTTGCATGTAGTGATGATATCTTTTAGGATTAAACTATTTTTGCTCAATTTTTAGGGTGGTTTCAAGGCAAAATTGTGAAGCAGAAATTTATTTGGCCTGTCAGTTCTTCCCCGTCTATCCCTATTTCTATTTTTCCCAGGATTCTGCTTCCTTCCTCCCAGGCTTAGACTAAAGAAATGGCCCCTTGCAGATATTTTCATGTGAGAAAGCATTTTGAAAATCAAAAGACTTAAAGGTGCAGAGTGGAGCCGTGAATTCCAAAATGGTCAGTGACAGGGTGGCAGAAAATTGCATTCGGTTGCATCTATTGTGTACTCCGCTAGGCCCAGGGAGATGGTTGTGATGAGTGAGGTCCGGCTGCCATCCTCACGGAGCTGACAGGCTGATTTAGAATTCATGCTACTGAACCAGAGGATTTTAACTCCCCGTGCAGGGTCCAGCCGTTTGTACCTATGCGTCACATGTGTATCACGTACAGATATCAGGATTCAGAAACTGTTTTTCCTTATGGCATTGCTATGTGTTTCCACCTACCAATGGTTGTGAATTTGCCAGCGCCGCAGGCCAAAAAAGCACAGGCCTGAAGTTTCCCATAGCTCCTAGGGCAGTGGAGAAGGAAGAAATGAAACAAACTAAGCTCGGCAGTACACAGCACCTTCGGTTTCAAGGACGCCTTTAAATGATCCCGACTCTTCGATTTGAAGCCCCCGCCCCACTGCCTAGCATGGCATCTGGCGCATTTAGGGTGCAGGCGGAGGGGCCCTCTGCCCAGGTAGCGGGGTTCTGGTTTCCTCGCAGCCCAGCGTCCCCGCAGGCCGCGTGGGCTGGCCTGGTCACCCGCACTCGAGGTGCAGGCTCCACAGGCGCTGCAGCACCCGACCCGAGATGGCTGGTTCTCCGGGTCTCAGCCTTCGGCCCCTCCCGAAGGCGCGGGGAGCCGCGGGAGCCCGCGTGCTTGGCCTCCCCTGCGACCGCGAGGACGGCCCGCCGCCGCCTCCGCGCTCTGCG